>NW_022442818.1:0-4167 GCF_009761245.1 Sapajus apella
TATTTTGGATAAATCAAGAAAAATTCAAATTTGTCATTATATTAGTCTTTTTGAAAGAGAACAACTTAGGTAAAATAAATATATAATGCTCTATTTGTTCATGCTCTATTAAAAAGAAGACATATTTCATATGTCTAAATAAATGTTTCTCCACAATTACTTTTTCTGAAAAAAGAAAAAAAAATCCTTGGCCAAAATGAAAAATTACATGGCTGTAAGACAAATGACAAGTGAAAGTTTAAACATCATCCAGCCTGAGGCCAGATCCACATATTACATTCACAGTTTCAACTTTGAACTGCATCCATGTGTGAGATTTAGAATCTTAGTAGTGGACTCTGTTTATGTATGAAGGTGACGATCCTAATTGTTGGCTAAATGAATTTATGAGAGACACAGGCTCACTGTTTGCTGGGCCCTGTCAGGTAACTCTCTATACACCCCAAGGGCTTTATAAAATACATGTGAGTATCATAGTCTTCTGTGACATTTTTACAATGAGTAGACCAAACACCTTAATCGTTTCCGTAAGCCCAGCTATTAGAGTCAAAATTTCTTTTATTGGCTGGGTCAGTGTAACAAAGCCATTATTATGACTATTGCCTGGGCCTAGGTACAGGTCACAACCCCACCTGTGAGCAGAATCAGGGAGATAAGTCACATCACCTGAACACTGGGCCACAGGAATGTCAATATCTCTCCATGAGCAGGACTCACACAGGAAAGTCACAAGACCCCTGTGCTAGGCTCAGCGATAGGTCACAATGCCCACTGTAGGCAGAACTCAGTTAAAAGAGTCACATCAGCCAGGCATGGTGGCTCATGCCTGTAATCCCAGCACTTTGGGAGGCTGAGGTGGGCGGATCATAAGGTCAAGAGATCGAGACCATCCTGGTGAACAAGGTGAAGCCCGGTCTCTACTAAAAGTACAAAAATTAACTGGGCATGGTGGCACGCACCTGTAGTCCCAGCTACTCAGGAAGCTGAGGCGGAAGGATCACTTGAACCCAGGAAGCAGAGGTTTCAGTAAGCCAAGACTGTGCCACTGCACTTCAGCCTGGTGACAGAGCAAGACTCCGTCTCAGAAAAAAAAAAAAAAAAAAAAAAAAAAGGGTCACATCATCTAGGTGCTGGGCCCAGCAATATGCTGCATTTTTGCCTGTTCACAGGGCCCAGTCATAAGAGCAGAGTCATACCACCTGGGTAATATGCCCAGATTTCTGTTATTGGTGGCATGGCACAGGCAGGAAAGTAGTCTCATCAACAAGGTGACTGTTTCAGAGTCACATTACAATCCCCATTGTGGGAAGGACCAAGGCAGGAAAGCAACATACCTAGGTGTTTAAGCCAGGTAGATATCACAATCCCAACTGTTGGCAGGGCTCTTGCAAGGGAGTAAAGTCAATAAGGTGCTAAGAAACTATTATATGTCAAAGTCACACCTTCAGGAATGAGATTCACAGTCTCACTTATTTCCTAGCTCAAGATGTAAAAGACAACACTTTCTGTGAATTGTATTAAAGTACACAAATCACAATCTCAATGGCAGATGGAATTCATGCATGAACACTCTAACCTCATTTGCAAACACTGTCTAATGAGGGAAGTCGCTGCCTAAGAGGTGTGCTGCATTTTGATATAAAAGTCACCATTCTCCTTGTGAACTGGATTCATGTATGAGAGTCACAATGTCAACTTTCAGCTAATCTGGGTGTTGTATTCAGAATCTCAACAACCGGCTGTGTCCATATAGGAGATGACATTCCTCACTGTATGTTATGTGTGCATAGAAGAGTCACAATGTCACCTGTGCATTGAGTCTTTATAAGACACCCTCAGTACCACTTAAGGGCTTCATATGGTCTACATGACAATAAAACCTGCTCTGAAAACTTCATGATGATTTAAACACATAACCCTACATGTTGCCCTAAGTTCAGGCATGAGAGTCAAAACCAGTCCTATTTGTTGGGTACAGGTATGAGAGTCATCAGTGTACCTGTAAGCTGGGTCCAGAAATGAGGCACCATCCCATTTGTGTATGGATGCAGATATGACAGTCACAACTCTACCTGTGAACTGTTTCTGTGAGTGAGATCCAGGACCTCATGAGTGGAGTCTCTTTACATTTAATCCTAACTGTGGGCTGTGTGTGCATATAAGACTCACAACTGAGATTTTGAGCTATGCCCAGTTTTAACACTCACTATACAATCTTAGGGCATTATACAATATGCATGAGTTGTAATTCTCTGAGACTTCTGTAAAAGTGGAAGCCCAGAATCTTATCTGATGCTGGAAGCCTAGATGCAACAGTCAATATCTCTTCTATAAGCTGGAACCAGGCATGGAAGGCACTGATGTGTTAATAGCTGGGTCCAAAAATGAGTCACCTTCCAACCTGTTGCCAGATGTGATGACAGTCACAATTCTAACTGTGGACTGTTTGCACATGTGAGATTCAGAACCTCAGCTGTGGGCTTTGTCCGTGTGTGAGAATAACAATCACGAATGTTGTGTAGTGTGCCTATGAGAGGCAAAATTATACCTCTGTAATGGACTCTGATAAGAACAAAGTATTTATACAAAATTCATGTGCATCATAATCATCTGTAACCTTTATACATTTAGGAGATTCAGAACATTACTGATTGTTCTAAATAACTTTAGCTATGAGAATCAAAGTCTCTTCTTTTAGCTGGGCACTCATGTGAGAGTCATCATTATTCCTGTGACCTGAACCTAGGTATATGTAACAATCCTACCTCTGGGCAGAACCAGGCAGGAAAGTTACATCACCTGAATACTGAGCCAGGGATATATTAGTATCCCCTCTGTGAGTTGAGTGCTTGTAGGATATTCACATCACTATGGTGCTGGGACTAGTGATACGTAACAATATCCACTATGAGCAGAACCTAGGCTGAAGGATTACATTACCTGAGTGCTGGGCTCATCAATATATCAAAATCCCCTTTGGGAATGGATGCCAGGCAAGAGAGTAAAATCACATCACCTGGAAATGAGACCAGAGGTATCTCACAGTGCTACTTGTGAGAAGGGACTAGGCAGGAGGGCTACATTACCAAAGTTATTGGCTTAGGTATATGTCACAATCCAAACTGTGGGCTTTATTCAGGCAGTATATTCAAATCAGTCACATTCACACCTGTGGGAAGGTCTAGGAATGGAATTGACATTCCTGCACATGTTCTGGGTCCAGGTACAAAAGTATGTACCTCATCGTGTCCAAGTATGCAAGTCATGATTTCAACAGTAAATTGAATCCATCCATGAAAGCTTCAAGCTCAGACAACATGCATTAGGAAAGTTAGAGATTAACATATTTGCTAAATATTGGTCAGAGATTCACCACCTAAAGGCTAGATCCACATATAAGAGTAATAATACCAACTTTGGACTGCCTTTGGGTATGAAGTTCAGAACTTCAACAGTGAGCTGTGTCCATGTGGGAATGTGAACATTTTTACTGTTGTCAGTGAATGCAATGAAAGTCAAACTCTCAACACTGTACTGGGCCTTGTTATATTATTCTGTGCACCATATCCTGCTTTTTATAATATGTTTGAGACTTGCAATCCACTCTATAGCCTTTGTGTCCATATAAACTCATGATCTTATCTGTTGCTCCAAGCCTAAGGATGAGATTCAACATCTATTCTATTGACTGCTTTAGAAAAGAGAGTCATTATCATGCCTGTGAGCTTGGTCCAGCAATGAGTCACCCTATGGCCAGATCCATATGTGATAGTCAAAATTTCAACTGTGGACTGTGTCTATGAGTGACATTCAGGGCCTTAACCATGAGCTCTGTCCATGTGTGAGATTAAAACTTTTAACTGTTTGGCTGCGTGCTGGGCCCTGTAACAACAGTCTCTGTACCACCAAAGGGCATTATATAATATGCATAAGCTTTCTAATACTTCGTGATCTTTTCAAAAATAGGAGACTGAGGACACAATACATTGCTGTAAGCCAGCTAGAGGAGTCGAAATCTATTCTACTGGTTCTGTTCATGTAGGATAGTTATCATTATGCCTGGGAACTGGACCCAGGTATATGTGACAATATCACCTGTTGACAGGGATCAGTAATAAAACCACATCACCTGAATGCTGAGCCAAAAATATGTCAGTATCCATTCTA
>NW_022442819.1:0-234 GCF_009761245.1 Sapajus apella
TGTTTCTGAACTGCTACATTCACACATCTGTTTAACTCTATAAGTTGAACATACACCTTCACAATCATTCTGCTACATAGCTCCGTTTTTGTTTTAGAGCAAGATATTTGTCATTAAACCCTATACCCCTTTCACACTGGAATATCCAAACGCAGCTTTTTGGAGAAACGTGTTTCTAACTTGCAGAATCTATGTTTAGATTCTGCAAGTTAGAAACACGTTTCTCCAAAAAGC
>NW_022442819.1:334-2521 GCF_009761245.1 Sapajus apella
CTCGTATGATTTAGATGCGATCTTAAAGCTAAGTCTTAAGAGTCTGTTTATGGCTCGAAATATATCATTCCAGATTCTCCAAAGAAAGTTTTAGTGAACTACTACATTCGCACAATTGTTTAACTTTGTAAGTTTAATATACCCCTTGACAATCATTCTGCTACATAGTTCCGTTTTTATTTTAGTGCCCGATATTTCTCATTAAATCCTATACTCCCATTCACTCAGGAAGAACCAAACGCCGCTTTTCGGAGAAAAGTGTTTCTAACTCGCTGAATCTAAACACATTTGCAGTTTCCAAGGTGAACGAACACACAGTGGAGAAGCTTTAAAGAGTCGTTTCTCGTATGCTTTACATGCGATCTTAAAGCTAATTTTTTAGAGTCTGTATATGGCTGGAAATATCTCTTTCCAGATTCTCCAAAGAAAGGGTTATTCAACTGCTATATTCACACAATTGTTTAACTCTGTAAGTTTAATATACACCTTGACAATCATTCTGATACATAGGTCCGTTTTTGTTTTATAGCCAGATATTTCTCATTACATCCTTTACTCCCATTCACTCAGGAATATCGAAACGCCGGTTTTTGATGAAACGTGTTTCTAACTCGCAGAATCTAAACATAGATGAAACTTCCTAAGGTGAACTAACACACAGTGGAGCAGTTTTAAAGAGACGTTTCTCGTATGATTTAGATGCGATCTTAAATCTAATTTTTAAGAGTCTGTATATGGCTGGAAATATCTCTTTCCAGATTCTCCAAAGAAACGGTTAGTGAACTGCTACATTCACACAATTGTTTAACTCTGTAAGTTTAATATACACCTTGCCAATCATTCTGCTACATAGCTCCGTTTTTGTTTTAGAGCTAGATATTTCTCATTTCACTGTATACTCCCAGTCACTCAAGAATATCGACACGCAGCTTTTAGAAGAAACGTTTTTCTAACTCGCTGAGTGGAAATATAGATGCAACTTCCTAAGGTCAACTAACACAGAGCAGAGCAGTTTGAAAGAGATGTTTCCCCTGTGGTTTAGATGCGATCTTAAAGCTAATTCTGATGAGCCTGTATATGGTTGGAAACATCTCTTTCCAGTTTCTCCAAGGAAAGGGTTTCTGAACTGCTACATTCACACATCTGTCTAACTCTGTAAGTTGAATACACACCTTGACAATCATTCTTCTACATAGCTCCGTTTTTGTTTTAGAGCCAGATATTTCTCATTAAACCCTATACTCCCTTTCACTCTGGAATATCCAAACGCAGCTTTTTGGAGAAACGTGTTTCTAACTCGCAAAATCTAAACATAGATGCAACTTCCTAAGGTGAAGGAACACACAGTGGAGCAGTTTCAAAGAGACCTTTCTCGTATGATTTAGATGCGATCTTAAAGCTAATTCTAACGAGTCTGTATATGGCTGGAAATATCTCTTTCCAGATTCTCCAAAGAAAATTTTAGTGAACTGCTACATTCACACAATTGTTTAACTTTCTAAGTTTAATATACCCCTTGACAATCATTCTGCTACATACCTCCGTTTTTATTTTAGTCCCCGATATTTCTCATTAAACCCTATACTCCCATTCACTCAGGAAGATCCAACCGCCGCTTTTTGGAGAAAAGTGTTTCTAACTCGCTGAATCTAAACACAGATGCAGCTTCCAAGGTGAACGAACACACAGTGGAGTAGTTTTAAAGAGTCGTTTCTCGTATGCTTTACATGCGATCTTAAAGCTAATTGTTTAGAGTCTGTATATGGCTGGAAGTATCACTTTCCAGATTCTCCAAAGAAAGGGTTATTCAACTGCTATATTCACACAATTGTTTAACTCTGTAAATTTAATATACACCTTGACAATCATTCTGATACATAGGTCCGTTTTTGTTTTAGAGCCAGATATTTCTCATTACATCCTTTAGTCCCATTCACTCAGGAATATCGAAACGCCGGTTTTTCGAGAAACGTGTTTCTAACTCGCACAATGTAAACATAGATGCAACTTCCGAAGGTGAACGAACACACAGTGGAGCACTTTGAAAGAGACGTTTCTCATATGATTTAGATGCGATCTTAAAGATTATTCTTAAGAGTCTGTATATGGCTGGAAATATCTCTTTCCAGATTCTCCAAAGAAAGGGTTAGTGAACTGCTACATTCACACAATTGTTTAACTCTCTAT
>NW_022442819.1:2621-4164 GCF_009761245.1 Sapajus apella
CTTTCCAGATTCTCCAAAGAAAGGGTTAGTGAACTACTACATTGACACAATTGATTAACACTGTAAGTTTAATATACACCTTGACAATCATTCTGCTACTTAGCTCCGTTTTTGTTTTAGAGCCAGATATTTCTCATTAAACCCTATACTCCCATTCACTCAGGAATATCCAAACCCAGCTTTTTGGAGAAACGTGTTTCTAACTCGCAGAATGTAAACATAGATGCAACTTCCGAAACTTAATGAACACACTGTGGAGCAGTTTGAAAGAGATGTTTCTCGTATGATTTAGATGCGATCTTAAAGCTAATTCTTAAGAGTCTGTATATGGCTGGAAATATCTCTTTCCAGAATCTCCAAAGAAAGGTTTAGTGAACTGCTACATTCACACAATTGTTTAACTCTGTAAGTTTAATATACACCATGACAATCCTTGAGCTACATAGCTCCGTTTTTGTTTTAGAGCCAGATATTTTTCATTAAACCCTATACTCCCATTCACTCAGGAATATCCAAACGCAGCTTTTTGGAGAAATGTGTTTCTAACTCGTAGAAACTAAATAGAGATGCAACTTCCGAAGGTGAACGAACACACAGTGGGACAGTTTAAAGAGACGTTTCTCGTATGATTTAGATGCGATCTTAAAGCTAATTCTTAAGAGTCTGTATATGGCTGGAAATATCTCTTTCCAGATTCTCCAAAGAAATGGTTAGGGAACTGCTACATTCACACAATTGTTTAACTCTGTAAGTTAATACACACCTTGACAATCATTCTGGTACATAACTGCGTTTTTGTTTTAGAGCCAGGTATTTCTCATTAAACCCTATACTCCCATTCACTCAGGAATATCCAAACGTAGCATTTTGGAAAAACGTGTTTCTAACTCGCAGAATCTAAAAAGAGATGCAACTTCCGAAGGTGAACGAACAGACAGTGGAGCACTTTGAAAGAGACCTTTCTCGTATGATTTAGATGCGATCTTAAAGCTAATTCTTAAGTGTCTTAATATGGCTATAAATATATCTTTCAAGATTCTCCAAAGAAAGGGTTAGGGAACTGCTACATTCACACAATTGTTTAACTCTGTAAGTTAATATACGCCTTGACAATCATTCTGCTACACAGCTCCGTTTTGATTTTAGAGCCAGGTATTTCTCATTAAACCCTATATTCCCATTCACACAGGAATATCCACACGCAACTTTTTGGAGAAACGTGTTTCTAACTCGCAGAAGCTAAACATAGATGCCACTTCCGAAGTTGAACGAACACACAGTGGAGCAGTTTGAAAGAGACGTTTCTCTTATGATTTAGATGCGATCTTAAAGCTAATTCTTAAGAGTCTGTATATGGCTGGAAATCTGTCTTTCCAGATTCTCCAAATAAAGGGTTAGTGAACTGCTACATTCACACAATTGTCTAACTCTGTAAGTTTAATATACACCTTGACAATCATTCTGCTACATAGCTCCGTTTTAGTTTTAGAGAAAGATATTTGTCATTAAAACCTATACTCCCATTCACTCAGGAATATCCAAG
>NW_022442820.1:0-3027 GCF_009761245.1 Sapajus apella
TCCCCTCCCCTCCCCTCCCCTCCCCTTCACTTTGTTGCCCAGGCTGGTGTCAAACTCTTGGACTCAAGCAATCTGCTTACCTCAGCCTCCCAAAGTGCTGAGTAGATTTTGTTTAATTTTTAAATTAACATTTTAATGTTGAGATAATTGTCTATTTACATGCCGTTGCTGTAAGAAGGAATATGGAAGGATCTGTGTCCCCTAACCCAGAGTCCCACCTGTACCATGTGACAACCCAGACACGGATATCGATACCGTGAGCCAACCTTGCTGACATTTCCCTTTCGCTCGTGCACATCTGTGTGCATTTCCTTTCTGCAGTTCTGTGACTGCGTGGCTTCTGGCGTCCCCACAGCAGTCACGACGCTGCGCACCGTGAGGACCCCTGGGCCACTCTTTGCAATTGCACCGACCTTCCTCCTCCTGAGCTGTCTCCACGTCCCCAAGTCTGCTATTTCAAGAATCGTATATAAATGGAATCATACACCTTGTAACCTTTTGGGAGCGGCTTTTCTCAGAATCATTCCCTGGAGGCTCCTGCAAGGCCTCGTGTGGCCCAGCCAGGGCTTCTTGTTTTCCATCCGTCACCGACGTGGAGGCACCACAGCCTGTCTGGCATTCGCCCACTGAGGTCCCCTAAGTGCTTCCGGTTTTTGGCCATTATGAACAAGCTGCTATGAACACTTGTATACAGGTTTTCTTTTATGTTTTGTTTTTATTTTTTAGAGATAGGTTCTTGCTCTGTCGCCCAGGCTGGAGTACAAGGGCACAATGACAGCTCACCATAGCCTCAAACTCCCAGATTCAAGGGATCCTCCCCCTTTGGCCTCCTGAGTGGCTAGGACCACAAGTGTGGGACTGCCACCACGCCCTAATTTTTAATTTTAATTTTCAGTCTTTGTAGAGACAGGGTCTTGCTATGTTGCCGAGGCCAATCACAAACTCCTGGCTAAGTCATCCTCCCACCTCAGCCTCCCAAGGTATCGGAACGACAGGTGTAATCCACTACACCCAGCCTTGTGTACAGATTTCGATGTGAACAAAAGCTTTCATTTCTCTGGGGTAAATGAGCGCAGTTGCTGAATCTTATGGCAACTGTGTGTGCAGTTTTATAAGAAATTGCCAAATTGTTTTCCAGAGGGTCTGGACCATGTGACAGGCCCAACAGCAGTTTCTTTTTCTTTTACCTTTTTTTTTTTTTTTTTTTTTTGAGACAGAGTCTCGCTCTGTTGTCCAGGCTGGACTGCAGTGGTGTGATCTCCGCTCACTGCAACCTCCGCCTCCCGGGTTCAAGTGATTCTACTGTCTCAGCCTTCCGAGTAGCTGGGATTACAGGCACCCACCATCATGCCTGGCTAATTTTTGTATTTTTATAGAGTTGGGGTTTCACCATGTTGGCCAGGCTAGTTTCGAACTCCTGACCTCAGGAGATCTGCCCACCTTGGCCTCCGAAAGTGCCAGGATTACAGGTGTGAGCCACCGTACCCGGCTCCCAGTAGCAGTTTCTGAGTGATCCCATTTCCCTGCATCCCCACCAGCATTTGACGTTGCCACTGTTCTTAATTTCTGATGGGCGTTTGTGGCATCTCACTGTGGTTCTAATTTGCATTCCCCCGAGCGCTGGTGGTATTGGTCACCTTTTCATGTGCTCATTTGCCTTGTGTATATTCTCTTTGGTGAAATATCAGCATTGAATTTGAAGTGAGTTGCTCGTAAACAGTGTCTGGTTGGGTTATTTTTCGAAAAAATAGATGGCCAATCTCGCTTTTTACTTGGTGTATTTAATTTACCTTTAAGGTAAATTATCAGTACGTCAGGACTGAAGTCTGCCATTTAAGTATTTGTTTCCTCTGCTTGTGATTTCTTGCTTTTCTGTGGATTACTTAAACCTTAGGATTGGGATTCCATCCTTGGTTTATTTATGGTGAGCTAGAGTGCGTTTATTTATCGCTTTAGAGGCCGCTCTGGAGACTGCAATGTACAGAGGTAACGTTTTACCACCCGCTGAAAACCCAGCTTTCTATCCCAGCTGAGAGTCTGTGGGCATGTTACTCAGCATCTCTGAACCTTGTGCTCCTTCCCTGTGACATGTAGATCGCTAACCCATCTCGCAGGGCTGTGAATGTGGAAGCCTCACTTCCGTGTAGACTCTTTAGCCTTTCCCCCTTTTAGTTTCATTTGACATTATTTTTGAGACAGGGTCTCACTTCGTTGCCCAGGCCGGAGTGCACTGGCACAATCCTGGCTGACTGCAGCCTCAACCACTTGGGTTCAAGGGATCCTCCTGCCTCAGCTGCCTGAGTGACTAAGACTACAGGCACATGCCACCACGCCTGGCCAATTTGTTTACTTATTTACAGTAGAGACGGGGTCTCGCTATGTTGCATTGGCTGGTCTTGAACAGCTGGGCTCAAACGATCCTCATGCTTCAGCCTCCCAAAGCACTGGGATTACAGGTGTGAGCCACGGCACCCACCGCACCCACAGCACCCTTTTAAATATCGCTGTCTTGAGTATCAGACAGCTTTAGAATTCTGGCTTTAATCATTAAATACGATTTATAAAGCTCATGAGAAGGATCATCTATTGCAGAGTCCATCTATTGCTCCAAGATTCCATTTTATTTTATTTATTATTATAATTTTTTGAAATGGAGTCTCTCCCTGTCACCCAGGGTGGAGGACAGTGGTGCAATCTCGGCTCACTGTATCCTCCACCTCCCGGGTTCCAGCACTTCTCCTGCCTCAGCCTCCTGGGTAGCTGAGATTACAGGCATGAGCCACCACACCCAGTTAATTTTTGTATTTTTAGTAGAGACGGGGTTTCACCATGTTGGCCAGGCTGGTCTTGAACTCCTGACCTCAGGTGATCCGCCTGCCTCGGCCTCTCAAAGTGCTAGGATTACAGGCGTGAGCCACCATGCCCCTCCTTTATTTTAAAAATCATTTTCTTTCTGTTTGAAAAACGTCCTTTAGCTGTTCTCTAAGGGCAGATCTGCTGGCAATAAATTCATTCAGAAAAAAAAAA
>NW_022442820.1:3127-4164 GCF_009761245.1 Sapajus apella
ATGTCTTTATTTCCCTTCATTCCTGAAAGGTGGCTTTGCCAGACGTGATTCACTGTTGGGAATGCTTTCTCCGCAGCACCTGCAAAGTGCCACCTTCACCTGGTCTCCACTGCGGTGAGGAATCTAGCACTGGAGTCGGCGACCTTCTGCAGCGGATGTGCCATTTTACTCTGGCTGCTTTCAAGGCTTTTTTTCCTTTAGTTTTCAGAATTTAATTATCAGGTGTCTCAGCATGGATTTCTTTGGGTAACTATTTGGAGTTCACTCAGCTTCTTGAATCTGTATGTTTGTCGTTTGGCAAATTTGGGAAGTTTTCAGCTACTCATTCTTTTAATACTCTCTTTCCGCCCCTCCCTCTCTCTCTCTCTCCCTCTCTCTCTTTTTATTTTTTTTGAGCGGATTCTCCCTCTGTCCCTCAGACAGGAGCGCAGTGGCGTCATCTTGGCTCACTGCAAGCTCTGCCTCCTGACTTCAAGTGATTCTCCTGCCTCAGCCTCCAAGTAGCTGGGATTATAGGTGGGCCTCACTTCGCCCAGCTAATTTTTGTATTTTAGTAGAGTCGGGGTTTCATCATGTTGGTCAGGCTGGTCTTGAACTCCGGAACTCAGGTGATCCGTCCGCCTCAGCCTCCCAAAGCGCTGGGATTACAGGCGTGAGCCACCACTCACGCTCAGCGTCTTCCTTTTTCTCCTCTATTTCTCGGTCACTGCAATAATATGTGTTTTGGATCTTTTGTTCCGTTGTTCCATAGAGGCCCGAGGTGCTGTTCTTGCTCCCCCCACTGGTACACTTTCTGTTGCTCAGTTTAGGCAAATTGTTTTGATCTGTTCTGACATTTGCTGATTCCATCCTGTGTTACCCCATTCTACCATGGAGACTGTTCATTTCTGTTAGCGTATTTTTCAGTTCTGTAATTTATATCCTGTTCTTGTTGATAACTATTTGCTGAGATTTTTCTGTTTTTTCATTTGTTTCAAGATAACTTATAATTGCTTGCTAAAGCATTTTTCCCTTCTTTTTTTTTTTTTTTTTTTTTT
>NW_022442821.1:0-4163 GCF_009761245.1 Sapajus apella
CCAATTATGTGGTCAATTTTAGAGTAGGTGTGATGTGGTGCTGAGAAGAATGTATATTCTGTGGATTTGGGGTGGAGAGTTCTGTAGATGTCTATTAGGTTTGCTTGGTCCAGGTCTGAGTTCAAGTCCTGGATATCCTTGTTAATTTTCTGTCTGGTTGATCTGTCTAATATTGACAATGGGGTGTTAAAATCTCCTGCTATAATTGTATGGGAGTCTAAGTCTTTTTGTAAGTCAATAAGAACTTGCCTTATGTATCTGGGTGCTCCTGTATTGGTTGAGTATATATTAAGGATCGTTAGCTCTTCTTGTTGCATTGATCCTTTAACCATTATGTAATGTCTTTCTTTGTCTCTTTCGATCTTTGTTACTTTAAAGTCTAATATATCAGAGATGAGAATTGCAACTCCTGCTTTTTTTTGCTCTCCATTTGCTTGGTAAATCTTCCTCCATCCCTTTATTTTGAGCCTTTGTGTATCCTTGCATGTGAGATGTGTTTCCTGGATACAGCATACTGATGGGTTTTGTCTTTTTATCCAATTTGCCAGTCTGTGTCTTTTGATTGGGACATTTAGTCCATTTACATTTAGGGTTAATATTGTTATGTGTGAATTCGATACTGCCATTTTGGTGCTAACTGGCTGTTTTGTCCATTAGTTGATGCAGATTCTTCATTGTGTTGATTCTCTTTATCATTTGGCATGTTTTTGGAGTGGCTGGTACTGGTTGTTCCTTTATATGTGTAGAGCCTCTTTCAGGAGCTCTTGTAGAGCTGGCCTGGTGGTGACGAAATCTCTGAGTACTTGCATGTTCCCAAAGGATTTTATTTTTCCTTCACTTATGAAGCTTAGTTTGGCTGGATAGGAGATTCTGGGTTGAAAGTTCTTTTATTTAAGGATGTTGAATATTGGCCCCCACTCTCTTCTGGCTTATAGGGTTTCTGCTGAGATATCTGCTGTGAGTCTGATGGGCTTCCCTTTGTGGGTAACCCAACCTTTCTCTCTGGCTGCCCTTAGTATTTTCTCCTTCATTTCAACCCTGGTGAACCTGACAATTATGTGCCTTGGGGTTGCTCTTCTTGACGAATATCTTTGTGGTGTTCTCTGTATTTCCTGGACTTGAATGTTTGCCTGCCTTGCTAGGTTGGGGAAGTTTTCCTGGATAATATCCTGAAGAGTATTTTCCAGCTTGGATTCATTCTCTTCGTCACATTCAGGTATGCCTATCAAACGCAGATTAGGTCTTTTCACATAGTCCCACATTTCTTGGAGACTTTGTTCGTTCCTTTTTACCCTTTTTTCCTCCATTCTTGCCTTCCCATTTTATTTCATTGAGTTGATCTTCAACCTCTGATATCCTTTCTTCTGCTTGGTCAATTCGGCTGTTGATACTTGTGCATGCTTCGCAAAGTTCTCGTGTTGTGTTTTTCAGCTCCATCAATTCACTTATATTCCTTTCTATTTTGTCCATTCTCGTTAGCATGTCGTCAAATCTTTTTTCAAGGTTCTTAGTTTCTTTGTATTGGCTTAGGCCAAGTTCTTTTAGTTCACAGAAGTTTCTTACTACCCACCTTCTGAAGTCTGATTCTGTCATTTCATCACACTCGTTCTCCATCCAACCTTGTTCCCTTGCTGGTGAGGAGCTGTGATCCCTCGTAGGAGGAGAGGTGTTCTGGTTTCAGGTGTTTTCACCCTTTTTGCGCTGGTTTCTTCCCATCTTTATGGATTTATCCACCTGTCATCTTTGTAGTTGCTGGCTTTCAGATTGGGTCACTGAGTGGACGTTCTGTTTGTTGATGATGAGGTTATTTCTGTTTCTTGGTTTTCCTTCTGACAGTCTGGCCCCTCTGCTGTAGGTCTGCTGAGGTTCACTCCAGGCCCTGCTTGCCTGGGGTTCACCTGCAGCAGCTGCTGAACAGTAAGGGTTGTTACCAGTTTTCTTCTTCTGCTATCTTTGTCCCAGAAGGATACCCGCCAAGTGTCAATCTGATCTCTCCTTTTTGAGGTGGCTCTTTGGATATATAGGGGTCAGGGAACTGCTTGAGGAGATAGTCTCTTCTTTATAGGAGCTCAAATGCTGAGCTGTGAGCTCCGTTGTTCATTCAGAGCTGCTGGGCAGGTACGTTTAGGTCTGCTGCAGCAGAATCCATAAACTGCTTTTTGTTCCCAGGTGCTCTGTCCCAGGGTTTTAGGGCTTTATGAGTTTCCGTTATGCTGCTGCCTTCTTTTTTTTTCCTTCAGAGCTGCCCTGCTCAGCAAGGAGGCAGCCTGGTCACTGTCTGCCTGTAGAGACTTTGCTGGGCTGCTGTGGGCTCCACCCAACTGCCGAGTGAACTTCCCTGCAGTCCTGTTTATATTGGTGTAGTTAGAACTGCCTTGGCAAGGGTGGCCCGCCTCTGTTAGGGTGGAGTCTCTCTGTAGTGATGGGTTGCCTTGGCAACGGTGGGCTGCCTTAGCATTGGCTGACTACCTCCGTAGTGATGGGCTGCCTCGGTAATGGCGGATGCCCCTCCCTCACAGAGCTGGACTGTCCCAGATTCAGCTGCGCTTGCTTTGAAACTGAATCCAGAGAGTTTCTGATTACTGTTCTTTTGTGGGGGTAGGACCAGCCGAGCCTGATTGCCTGGCTCCCTGCCTCAGAGCTTTTTTTTTTTTTTTTTTAAGTTGGTTTTCTAGTCGCCTGTGGAAGAGGCGCCGCGGTGTGTGTTTTTTCCCGTGTGACAACGCACTGTGCTGGCTTAAACAGTGGCACTGAGATTCGTGGCACTTTTTTTGCCCTGGAATCTACTGTCCTGGTTCCCTGCTCAGTCCCCTTTTTAAACAGAAGAATGGGCGACTTCCCATGGCTCCAATCGCCAGCCATAAGGGCACCCAGACCAGTGTATTTTGTACGGAGAACCACTGCTCTGGAGTGCCGACAAATCAGCCATGCGGCGCAAAGCCATGAGCCGGCCGGCACAGCTGCGCTGGCAGAAAAAGCCATGCTGGTGACCCGTGGAGCTCCTCTGCCTGGGAATTTCCTAGTCTGTGGGCAATAAAAATGTGGCATCCACTCACCCTCTGCACTTTCACTGGGAGCTGCAATCCTGAGCTGTTCCTAAACAGCCATCTTGGATCAATCTGAAACACTTAATTTCATTATGCTTTGCTTCAATTTTTCAAAACAACACACATGAGACCCTTCCTGTGCTTCAAAGTTTCTTCTGAGGACTTCGTGTGTGTTACACATTTTCAATTATTTTCTGAGATAGAATGCTGACGTCTCCTTATTAAAGGTTACTCTTTTAATTGATCTCTTAGAATTATTGTTTCCAGAGCCCTGGCCACCCAAAGAGCCCCACAGAATGGAGTGGTGCCAGGGCTGATGCCGGCGTGCAGGAGCCGCCACATCTTCCATGCTGGGAGCAGATGTACACGTGGCAGAGAGCGAGCATGAGATTCCTGGTCTGATCGGGGCCGGAGATGGAACAGTCCATCCTCACCCGAGCCCATGCCTTCCAGATTGACCCCAATATCAAGAAGAACTGGATCCTGCGAGCAAGCAGTGGTCACTGTTTCCTCCTTCTGTGACATCACAAGGAACTACTATGAGATCGTCAGCATGGGCAGAGCCAAGGTGACCATCAACAGCACAATCACACCAAATACGACCTTCCCCAAAATGCCACAGATGTCTGGGCAGGGGGCCGACAGCAGAGCTGACACGGTGTTTGGTTTGGGGTTTTCCTCTGCGCAGCAGCTGGAAACGTTTGCAGAGAAATTCCAGGAGTTGAAAGAAGCTGCCGAGATCCCGAAAGACAAGGCCCAGGAGAAAACCGAGACCTGGAGTCATGGTTCCCAATGATCTGGGCGTGAAGCCCCATCTTCTGCTGCAGCATCCAGTGTCAAGGGCAGCGATGAAAAGGCCTCTCCACCTCTGCAGCCAACACGCACCGGAAGTCTGAGAAGGATGCGCTGAGATTGCGGTGATGCAGAGTGCGACTGCCAAGCAGAAGCGGGAGCTGCAGCTGCAGCCCCTGAGGAGAGCCATGCCCGCGGACCACGGCGCTGCTGGAGAGGGCAGCCAGAGCGGAGCCAGGGAAGAGGCCGGGACACCCACAGGGAGGAGGAGAACACACAGCTCAAGAGGAGGATGGAGGGGCTGGAGGCGGAGCTCCGAGAACA
>NW_022442822.1:0-4162 GCF_009761245.1 Sapajus apella
ATTAATAATAATAGACGTTACTAAGCCAAACAGACACAGCTTTCACAGAATCAATCTTCACAATTATTGAAATATTTTGTAACTTTTTGGCTATAATAAAAATAACTTCAATGTGTCACCTATTTAAATTACATCATACACTGTGTTAAGCACATTTTTTCCCCTTTTATCCTCTGACTTTTAAAAAATTTTATTTGTTGTACTTTAAATTCTGGGGTACATGTGTAGATCTTGCAGGATTGTTGCATATGTACACACATGCCATGGTGGTTTGCTGTCTCCATCCCTCGGTCACCTACATCAGGTATTTCTCCCAGTGTTATTCCTCCACAACCTCCCTGCCCCCATGCTGTACCTATCCTAGCCCCCCATCTCCCCCAACAGAACCCAGTGTGTTATGTTCCCCGCCCTGTGTCCATGTGTTCTCATTTTTCCACACCTGCCTATGAGTGAGAACATGTGGTGTTTGGTTTTCTGTTCTTGTGTCAGTTTGCTGAGAATGATGATTTCCAGATTCATCCAAGTCCCTATAAAGACATGAACTGAAATCAATTTTTATGGCTGCATAGTATTCCATGGTGTACATGTGCCACATTTTCTTTGTCCTGTCTGTTGTTGATGGTCATTTAGGTTGCTTCCAGGTCTTTGCTATTGTAAACAGTGCTGCACTGAACATACATGTGCATGTGTCTTTATAATAGAATGATTTATAATCCTTTCAGTATATACCCAGTCATGGGATTGCTGGGTCAAATGGAATTTCTATTTCTAGGTCCTTGAGGAATTGCCATACTGTCTTCCATAATGGTTGAACTAATTTACACTCTCACCAACAGTGTAAAAGCGTTCATATTTCTCCACATCCTCGCCAGCACCTGTTGTCACCTGATTTTTTAATGATCACTATTCTAACTGGCAACAGATGGTATCTCAATGTGGTTTTGACTTGCATTTCTCTAATGACCAGTGATGATGAGCTTTTTTTCATATGTTTGTTGGCTGCATAAATGTCTTCTTTTAGAAAGTGTCTGTTCATATTCTTTGCCCACTTTTTGATGAAGTCGTTTCTTAAAAAAAAAGTTCATCTAATATCTTATTCCTGAAGTAAACTTCATTGTCCTTTTTATATATTTCAAAATCAGTGTGCAAAGATTAATATTTTTGTGTCTTGGTTTATAAATGGAATTGGTCTGTAAGTTTTCTTTCTCAAAGTATCCTTAGAGTATCTTGACATTCCAGTTGAGCTAATAACATTAAATGTTTGATAGAGTTAGCCTTTGAGGCTACTGGAGTCAGTTCTCCTTTTGGCAATCTTTTAAATATGGATTCAGTTTTTTTTACAGTTATAAGGCTATTTACATCTTGGTAAATTTATTCATATGTTTTCCTTAACATGTAGCTTTTTATACATTGCCTAACATATATTGAATGTCTGTAGGATCTTAGATGATAATACCTTTTCTCTCTTTAAAACTGATAATTTTTTACCTTTGTCTTATTTCTTATTTTCCAGATCATTCTACTTATGGGTTTATTAATTTTATTATCTTTTCAGAGAACGGGGTTCTGGCTTTGAAAATTCTTTCTTTTACATTGGTTTCTATTTCACTGATTTTTGTTTTTATTGTTATTATTTCCTTTTATGTACATTTAGTTTAACTCTTTTCTAACATCTTGAGCTAGATTCAGAACTTATTAATTTTTTAGTCCTACCCTTTTTCTCATCTATAAAATTGAAGCTGTAAATTTCTAACTTTAGTTGCTTTTCATAATCTTGATATATAGAATCTTAGCTATCTTTTAATTAAAAATATTTTCATATTTTCTTGTAATTTATTCATTGACCTATGGTTGTAAATAGTTATGTCTCTTAATTTCCAAAAATTTATGGCAAGATACTATTGTTATTAATTTCTGTCTTTATTCTATGATCAGACATTTTCTGTAGTATTTTAATAATTAAAATGTATTGGGATTCTCTTTGGTCAGTTTTTATAAATATTTTAGGTATCCTTGGAAATAACTTGCATTCTATGGTTGTGAGGTGCAACAAACCATATGTCTCATTGCATCAAATTTGTTAATCCTTTGGTTTAAATCTTCTATGCCTTATTACATTTTTCCTGTCTTTTCTGTGTTATTGAGAAAGTTAATTTAAAAACCTCTAAAATAATCATGAATTTCTCCTTGTAGTTATGTCAGTTTTGTTTAGAATATTTTCAAATGATTATATTAGTTGCATACAAATTTGGAAGTACTTTATCTTACTGGTGAACTGAACATTTTATTCTTAAAATGTGCATCACTTTATTCCTTTTAATGCCTGTTGTCCTTAAGTTTACTCAGTTTGGAATGATGTATTTATTTCAGTTTTTTTTTTAAAATTTTTATTTATTTATTTTTTTACAGGGTACCGCTTAAGAAACAATTTTACTTTGAAATAACCTCTCTGTATGTTTTATATACAAACGTGTCTTTTATTATAATCTTACAACCTTTATCTTTTCATTGAAGCTTCCAAATTATTTACATTGAATATAATTATTAATCTTTTTGAGTTTAACTCTACAATTTTTATGTTACCTATTTCCCAAATCTGCTTCCTTAAAAAATGTCTGTCTGTTTGCTTTCCATTGGTAGATTCGTTTATATTATCTCATTTTGTTTACTATTATTTGGAATTCATACAATTTTGTACTTTCTATTAGTGTGCTAGAGGCCATTAAAAACACATTCGACTTACTAAATCTAATATTAATTAGTACTTTTAGACTTCTATCCTTCTCCCAGGCAATGCGAAGATCTTAGAACACTTTAAAATCAATCTATCTATGTATGAATCTCTATTTCATCCATCTATATGGATGTCTATGTGTATGTGAATATATATCTATATATCTGTATATGATTATTTTTCTGAAAGCCTGTTGTATAAAAATTTCCTCATTATACTTTCACTCTTATTTTCACTGGGTGTGGAATTTAATGTTAGTAGCTGTATATTTTTTTGCACATTTGATATGGCTTGGCTCTGTGTCTGCACCCAAATCTCACCTTGAATTGTAATCCCTGTATACCCACAGGTCAAGGGTAGGACCAGGTGGAGGTAATTGAACAGGTGGAGGTAATTTTTTTTTTTTTTTTTCTTTTTTTGAGACGGAGTTTCACTGTTGTTACCCAGGCTGGTGTGCTATGGCGCGATCTCGGCTCACCGCAACCTCTGCCTCCTGGGTTCAGGCAATTCTCCTGCCTCAACCTCCTGAGTGGCTGGGATTACAGGCACGTGCCACCATGCCCAGCTAATGTTTTGTATTTTTAGTAGTGACAGGGTATCACCATGTTGACCAGGATGGTCTCGATCTCTTGATCTGGCGATCCACCCGCCTGGGCCTCCCAAAGTGCTGGGATTACAGGCTTGAGCCACTGCGCATGGCAGGTGGAGGCAATTGACCAGGTGAAGGTAATTGAATCATGGGTGTGGTTTTCCCCATGCTGTTCTCACGATAATTAGTGAGGCTCACTAGAGCTGATGGTTATATTAGCATCTGGCATTTCCTTTGTGCTTGAGCCCTCATTTTCTTTCTTGCTGCCCTGTGAAGTGGAGTCTTCTGCCCTAAAGTTTCCTGAGGAACCGCCATCTCCCCGCCAGTCATTTGGAACTGTGAGTTAAATTAAACTTCTTTTCTTCATAAATTACCCAGTCTTCGGCAGTTCTTTATAGCAGCATGAAAACAAACTAATACAACATTGAAAATACTAATTTATTTCCCTTGGTTCCATTGTTTCTGTTAAGAAATCAACTTTAAAGAAAATTTAGCTCTGTGTATTTTGTATTCTTCTATTTTACCATGAGGTATCTTTGTGCAGATTTCTTTAATTCAGTGTGCTTTGGGAATAATTGAATGTTTGAATCCGTAAAGTGATCTCTTTCATTAGCTTTGGAAAACTCTTGGTTAATACTGCCTTTGTTTCATATACTTCTCTTTTTCTGAAGTTCTCAGTACACATATGTTGGAACTTTGCACTGTGTCCAATATCTCTCTTACCCAGTCTTGTTTCTGTCTCTCCGCTATGCTTAATTCTCAATAAATATTTTCTGCTGTAACTTACAGTTGTCTAATTATCTCTTCAGCTGTGTCTAATTTACTATTAAACACATCTC
>NW_022442823.1:0-4162 GCF_009761245.1 Sapajus apella
CTAAACCGCAGGAGAAACGTCTCTTTCAAACTGCTCTGCTGTGTTTGGTTCACATTGGGAAGTTCCATCTATGTTTAGATACAGCGAGTTAGAAACATGTTTCTTCTAAAAGCTACGTTTGGATATTCCTGGGTTATTGGGATTATAGGGTGTAATGAGTAATATCTGGCTCTAAAACAAAAACGGAGCTATGTAGAAGAATGATTGTCAAGGTGTGTATTCTACTTACAGAGTTAGACATATGTGTGAATGTAATAGTTCAGAAACCCTTTCCTAGAGAATCTGGAAAGAGATATTTCCAGCCATATACAGGCTCCTAAGAATTAGCGGTAAGATCGCGTCTAAACCACGGGAGAATCCTGTCTATCAAGCTGCTCTCTTATGTGTTCGGTCACCTTCGGAAGTTGCATCTATGTTTAGATTCAGCGAGTTAGAAACACTTTTCTTCTAAAAGCTACGTTTGGATATTCCTGAGTCAATGGGAATAACGGGTGTAATGAGAAATATGTGGCTCTAAACAAAAGCAGAGCTATGTAGCAGAATGATTGTCAAGGTGTATATTAAACTTACAGAGTTTAACAATTATGTGAATGTAGCAGTTCACTAACCCTTTCTTTGGAGAATCTGGAAAGAGATATTTCCAGCCATATACAGACTCTTAAGAATTAGCTATAAGATCGCGTCTAAACCACAGGAGAATCGTGTCTTTCAAGCTGCTCTCTTATGTGTTCGTTCACCTTCATAAGTTGCAAGTATGTTTAGATTCAGCGAGTTAGAAACACGTTTCTATAAAAAGCTGCGTTTGGATATTCCTCAGTGAATTGTAGTATAGGGTTTAATGAGATATATCTGGTGCTAAAACAAAAGAGGAGCTATGTAGCAGAATGATTGTCAAGGTGTATATTAAACTTACAGAGTTTAACAATTGTGTGAATGTAGCAGTTCACTAACACTTTCTTTGGAGAATCTGGAAAGAGATATTTCCAGCAATATAGAGACTCTAAAAAATTAGGTATAAGATAGCATCTAAATCACATTAGAATCGTCTCTTTCAAGCTGCTCTACTGCGTGTTCGTTCACCTTCGGAAGTTGCATCTATGATTAGATTAAGCGAGTTATAAACACGTTTCTTCTAAGAGATGCATTTGGATATTCCTGAGTGAATGGGAATAATGGGTGTAATGAAAAATATCTGGCTCTAAAACAAAAGCGGAGCTATGCAGCAGAATGATGGTCAAGGTGTATATTAAACTTACCGAGTTAGACAATTTTGTGAATGTAGCAGTTCATTAACCCTTTCTTTGGAGAATCTGGAAAGAGATATTTCCAGCCCTATGCAGGCTCCTAAGAATTAGCGTTAAGGTCGCGTCTAAACCACAGGAGAAACATCTCTTTCTAACTGCTCTGCTGTGTTTGGTTCACATTACGAATTTGCATCTATGTTTAGATTGAGCGAGTTAGAAACAGGTTTCATCTAAAAGTTTCGTTTGGATATTCGTGGGTCATTGGGAGTATAGGGGGTAATGAGAAATATCTGGCTCTAAAACAAAAACGGACCTATGTAGAAGAATGATTGTCAAGATGTGTATTCAAGTTACAGAGGTAGACAGATATGTGAGTGTAGCAGATCAGAAACCCTTTCCTCAGGGAATCTAGAAAGAGATATTTCCAGCTGTAAACAGGCTCTTAAGAAATAGCATGAAGGTCGCATCTAAATCATACAAGAAATGTCTCTTTCAAACTGCTCCGCAGTGTGTTCATTCACCTTAGGAAGATGAATCTATATTTAGATTCAGCGACTTAAAAACACGTTTCTCCAAATAGCGGCGTTTGGATATTCCTGAGTGAATGGGAGTGTAGGGTGTAATGAGAAATATCGGGCTCTAAAACAACAACGGGGCTATGTAGCAGAATGATTGTCAAGGTGTGTGTTCAACTTACAGAGGTAAACAGATGTGTGAATGTAGCGGTTCAGAAACACTTTCTTTGCAGAATCTGGAAAGAGATATTTCCAGCCATAAACAGACTCATAAGAATTAGCGGTAAGATCGCGTCTAAACCACTGGAGACACGTCTCTTTCAAACTGCTCTGCTGTGTGTTCGTTGACCTTAGGAAGTTGCATCTATGTTTCGATTCAGCCAGTTAGAAACAAGTTTCTTCTAAAAGCTGCGTTTGGATATTCCTGAGTGAATGGGAATAATGGGTGTAATGAGAAATATTTGCCTCTAAAACAAAAGCGAAGCTATGTAGGGGAATGATTGTCAAGGTGTATATTAAACTTACAGAGTTAAACATTTGTGTGAATGTAGCAGTTCACTAACCCTTTCTTTGGAGAATCTGGAAAGAGATATTTCCATCCACATACAGGCTCCTAAGAATTAGCTTTAAGATCGCATCTAAATCTCAGGAGAAACGTCTCTTTCAAACTGCTCCGCTGTGTGTTCGCTCACCTTAGGAAGTTGCACTTATGTTTAGATTCAGCGAGTTAGAAACACGTTTCTCCAAATAGCGGCGTTTGGATATTCCTGAGTGAATGGGAGTATAGTGTTTAATGAGAAATATCTAAATCTAAAACAAAAACGGAGCTATGTAGCAGAATGATAGTCAAGGTGTATTTTCAACTTACAGAGGTATACAGATGTGTGAATGTAGCGGTTCAGGAACACTTTCTTTGGAGAATCTGGAAAGAGATATTTCCAGCCATATACAGGCTCCTAAGTATTAGCGGTAAGATCGCGTCTAAACCACAGGAGAATCGTCTCTTTCAAGCTTCTTTCTTATGTATTCATTCACCTTTGGAAGTTGCATCTATGTTTAGATTCAGCGAGTGAGAAACACGTTTCTCCAAAAAGCTGCGTTTGGATATTCCTGAGTGAGTGGGAGTATAGGGTTTAATGAGAAATATCTGGCTCTAAAACAAAAGCGGAGCTATGTAGCAGAATGAATGTCTAGGTGTATATTAAACTTACAGAGTTAAACCATTGTGTGAATGTAGCAGTTCACTAATCCTATCTTTGGAGAATCTGGAAAGAGATATTTCCAGACACATACAGATTCTTAAGAATTAGCTTTAGGATCGCATCTAAATCATATGAGAAACGTCTCTTTCAAAATGTTCCACTTTGTGTTCCTTCAACTTAGGAAGTTGCATCTACGTTTAGATTCAGCGAGTTAGCAACACGTTTCTCCAAAAAGCTGCGTTTGGATATTCCTGAGTGAATGGGAGTATAGGGTGTATTGAGAAATATCGGGCTCTAAAACAAAAACGGAGCTATGTAGCAGAAGGATTGTCATGGTTTAAGTTCAACTTACAGAGGTAAACAGATGGGTGAATGTAGCGGTTCAGAAACACTTTCTTTCGAGCATCTGGAAAGAGATACTTCAAGCCATAAACAGGCTCATAAGAATTAGCGGAAAGATAGCGTCTAAATCACAGGAGAAACGTCTCTTTCAAACTGCTCCGCTGTGTGTTCGCTCACCTTAGGAAGATGCATCTATGTTTAGATTCAGCGAGTTAGAAACACGTTTCTCCAAATAGCGGCGTTTGGATATTCCTGAGTGAATCGGAGTATATGGTGTAATGAGAAATATCGGGCTCTAAAACACAAACGGAGCTATGTAGCACAATGATTGTCAAGGTGTATATTCAACTTAGAGAGTTAAACAGACATGTGAATGTAGCAGTTCAGAAAACCCTTCTTTGGAGAATCTGGAAAGAGATATTTTCAGCAATATGCAGACTCTTAAGAATTAGCTATAAGATCGCGTCTAAATCACATTAGAAACGTCTCTTTCAAACTGCTCCGCTGTGTGTTCGTTCAACTTCGGAAGTTGCATCTATGTTTAGATTCAGCGAGTTAGAAACACGTTTCTCCAAATAGCGGCATTTTGATATTCTTGAATGAATTGGAGTATAGGGTGTAATGAGAAATATCGGGCTCTAAAACAAAAAAGGAGCTATGCAGCTGAATGATTGTCAAGGTGTATATTCAACATACAGAGTGAGACAGATGTGTGAATGTAGCAGTTCAGAAAACCTTTCTTTGGAGAATTCGGAAAGAGATATTTCCAGCTTAAACAGGCTCATAAGAATTAGCTTTAAGATCGCGTAAAAACCGCAGAAGAAACGTCCCTTTCAAACTGCTCTTCTGTGTGTTCGTT
>NW_022442824.1:0-4161 GCF_009761245.1 Sapajus apella
CGAAGAAGGAAGACAATTAGTGGGGTATTTTCTGACTAATATATGAATTAGTTTTGTCTGAGCTACTGTTGCTCCAAACGTGAATGCACATTGTTGTCACCCAGGGCTGGTTTTGATCCCGTGGGTCTGCAGCAGCTGAGAACTTGCATTTCTATCTGGTTCCCAGGTGATGCCGTTGCTCCCGAGAGCACACTTGGAGAAGCAGTGCTGGTCTAAGCTGGTCACAGAGAGAGCCTTTATCCAAGCTGAGCTGAAAAGCAGCTCATTTATTAGGATGCTGCTTTGATCCCTGCTGTAGGCAGTAAAGGCCTGTCCACAGCTCCAGTCAGCTTTGCGGTTTCCACTTTGTGGAAAAGTATAGTGATTCCTCTTAACTTTTCTATTTTAGGCCTTAGACATTTCAAGCACTTTCAGTTTGGAGGGAAAAACTTTGGACCCATTTGTGGGTTTGGCTGTTCAGTGTGGTTCATCTCTCCACAGAGTTCACAGCAAAGAACCAAAAACCTTGAGTTTCTCCTCTATGATTGTATTGCCTTGCTGAGAAGGAAGCTTGGCAGGTAGCAGAATCTCAGTAAATACTAAAATGAAATGGCTGCAAGGAAATAGAAGAGGGACCGGGTTAACATGAATGGTGCTAGATCTTTGAGAGTTTAAAATGTTTATAATTTTTTATAACTGCTCGAAACAGCTCACTCTAGGTTCTGCTTGTGTTCATTGTGCAGGGGAAATGCCAGGAGTACAGACGACGTCACCGTGTATCTTCTTTTCGGCCAGTGGAGGATATCACCGAAGAGGACTTAGAAAATGTCGCCATAACTGTTCGAGATAAAATCTATGATAAAGTTCTGGTAAATTCTATATTATGAGTAATTTGCATGATTGCCATTCTTATCGGGAGTCTAAGGCATTGGTATTTGAAATCTCACGTGTTTTTAAACTGGATTAGGGCTTATGCCATCTCACCAAGGGCTCAGAGCCAGGCTCTGAATCAGAGGGTCAAGGGTCAGCTGTACCTGGGAAAAGGGGGGCAGCTTAGTGCAGTAATTCCCCTTGGGACAGTGTGCTCTTTTATGGATGCATAGAACCTGAGGGAAGACAAAGGTATAGTTTCAAAGGGATTTTTACATGTAACTGTTATGGTTTAAATATTGTATAGTTTTATGTTTTAAATATTGAAAAAAGATAGCGTATTTAGGGGTAACATAACCGTAGAAAATAAAGGTTGGCAGAATATCTTTGGTAGGAAACCGGTTAAATTTCTTCTAAATGGTGATTTAGAGGGAGGCTTTGTATTCTGCTTTTGTATGTGTTTTCTAGACAAGTAGTGCGACACTGTCTTAAGATAGTATTAAAATGCTTTACATTTAGTTGCCAATATTTAAAAAAAAATAGATTTCATATTGAAGATATCCAGGTCTGCAGAGCTAGGGTGGAGCTAGGGTGGAGCCGAGGTGATGCCATCCAAAGCTCATTGCCACTTAGTCACCTGTCAGGGGCTCGGCCACCCCTGCCTTAAGCTTTCCCCTGGTCTCTCTTCCTGACAGTCTGATCATTTCATTCCTTCCGGTGCTCTGCTGAGCCTCATCTGACCTCATGTGCTCCTTGGCCCGAACCTGTGATGCTTACATTCTAGAGCGGTAGTCCCCAACCTTTTTGGCACCAGAGACCAGTTTTGTGAAAGACCATTTTTCCATGGATTTGGGGGGACAGGAAAGGGATGGTTTCAGGATGAAACTGTTCCACCTCAGATCATCAGGCATTAGATTCTTAAAAGGGAGCACAACCTAGATCCCGTGTGTCTGCAATTCACAATAGGGTTTGTGATCCTGTGACAAGCTAACACTGCCACTGATCTGACAGGGAGGCAGAGCTCAGGCAGTAATGCTCAGTCACCCGCTGCTCACTTCCTGCTGTGCATCTCAGTTCCGAACAGGCCACAGACTGGTACTAGCCCGAGGACTGGGGACCCCTGGTCTAGAGACAGTGCTATGGCTCTTATTAGGAAAACAATCCTGCTTGATTCGAGGAGACAGGTGGTATTTCTTTATGCACTTGGTAATGCACATGATGGCATCTGGCCTGAAATGGGCATCAGCATATCCCTGAGTTCACCTGCTCACTGCCTTCACCCTCTAGGGTAACACATGCCATCAGTGTCGACAGAAGACCATCGACACCAAGACGGTGTGTCGGAACCAGGGTTGCGGTGGTGTGCGGGGACAGTTCTGTGGACCATGCCTGCGGAACCGCTATGGGGAGGATGTCAGATCAGCATTGCTGGACCCGGTAGGTGCAGTGTTTTTATTTGTCCTAAATTGTATGGGTGAAGGAAGCAAGCCAAAGATGGGGCTTCTGGACTCTCACTGGGAACTGGGAGCTCCAGAACTTGGGTTTTTTGCCTTCCATCTGTACCTTAAGGCTCCACGGAAAATGAAAAATAGGGACTCCTGGAAGGAGAGCAAGCTGACCAGTGAATATAATTTGTTATATTTTCCATTGTCAGAACAAAAAACTTGGTTACAGTTGTCTAGCTTTGTACAAGTAATCCCTGTACCCTTCCTTCAGCAAAGTGATTTCCCTCTGATTTTTTTTTTCTGGGCCAGGCTGAGACAGGTGTAAATTGCAGAATAGACTGTGTTCTGTGTGCCCGGCACTGTGCAAGGTGTTGCTCACTCTATCATAAATGTTTAATCCCGTGAAATAGGTGTATAACCCCTCTCTGCCTCAGCTCCCTTAGTAAATAAGACATAGTATCACAGTTAGTAAGCACAACCTTGAGCCTGGGGCAGTCCTGCTACCAAGTATGACCTCTTAGGCAACAGTGATGGGGTAAATATATCATCCTCAATTGACAGACAAACGTAAACTGCTGCTCAGGTCAGGTTAGTCATTCAACAGAAGGGCTGAAATTCACACCTTGATCTTTTAGAAACCTTGTGCTCCTAAACCATGGCTGACATTCTGGGCTGTGACCTGCACACTCACACAGGGCCCTATGCTTGGCCAAATGCTGGTGAAATTCTCCATAAGTTTTAAGCAGGGGGCCTTGAAACCCATTGTTTTTCAGTGTTTTCATGTGACATGGGGTGATGAGCCTTCCTGCCTCATGAGGAGCCCCCTGCGGCATAGACTGAAAGATGCCATGTGATTAAAAGTTGGGGGAGAGGCCAGTTGAGCCCATCTGGATCTAAATCTCAGCTCTGGCCAGAGCCTGCAGATAGTGAGGGAAGTTTCTGCTGTCATCTCTGTTAGGATTGGGTGTGTCCTCCCTGTCGTGGGATCTGCAATTGCAGCTACTGTCGGAAGCGTGACGGCCGCTGTGCCACAGGAATCCTCATTCATCTGGCCAAGTTTTATGGTTATAACAATGTTAAGGAATATCTGGAGAGGTAAGTCTCTAGCAGTTTACAGATCTTGAAATCTCCAGGCTGAGCATGGGAGACCCTCTTGGACTGATTTTTATAAAGCACGAGTGCCATTCTACATCTGTTTGCATTGGAGAAGCTCAGGCCTGATATTTTCCCTATTAGGGAATATTCTCCTTTGCTAAATTTTTCAACTCCACGTGGCCTTTAACCAAGATTTTTTCTTGAGGTGTATGTCAGAAATGGAAGGAGTGAACAAGGCAGGCTTAGGAGAAATGGCACAGTCTATGAAGAGCCAGAGGCAGCCATAACCCTAATGCATAGAGAAAGTTGAGGCAGTGTGCACTTTAGGACAAGGAGACAGAACGTGAGTGTGCGGGACGTCATGCTTCGGGCATACTCGACTGGAGGGTGTCCTGTTAGTGATGCTTAGAATGTCAGGAGATCTGGGTTCTGGCTTTGTACTTAGATGATTGTGGACTCTCTCCAGGCTAGAATGCTGCCTAACTACTTACCAAATACTTTTCATCTTTTTCTCAGCTTACAGAAGCAGCTGGTAGAAGACAATTAACAGGAAAATGGAACTAGCCACCTCACCATAGACTACTCCAGTGAGACATGCATACCATTTGTGCCTAACATTTTTTACATTTGTGTTTTTATATAGAAATTCTTCATAGAGATTACTGTTTCTAAATACTATTTTTTTAAAAAAGATTGTTTATATGCTTACAGACATTTCTCAGGACGACAGCAGAGCAGAGGAATCTAGATAGTTGTATACACAGACCTGTTT
>NW_022442825.1:0-4161 GCF_009761245.1 Sapajus apella
CTTAAGCACATTGAAATGTTAAAGAGTTATTTGAGCATTTAGGAAATCTAAGTAGCACCAGGCAACTCAGGGAATAGCACTCCACCAGGAGGGGCAACAGGGGAAACATAAAGTATTAGCAGCAGCAAAGCAAAGCAATTTTATTCTTTTTAAATTTTAATTATTATTTTTTTGAGACAGAATCTTGCTTTGTTGCCAGGTGCCAGGCTGGAGTGCAGTGGTGTGATCTCGGCTCAATGCAACCTCCATCTCTCGGGTTCAAGCAATTCTGTTGCCTCAGCCTCCAGAGTAGCTGGGACCACAGGTGCACGCAACCACACCCAGCTAATTTTTGTATTTTTTAGTAGAGATGGGGTTTCGCCATAGTCTCGATCTCTTGACCTTGTGATCTGCCCTCCTCGACCCCCCAAAGTGCTGGGATTACAGGCGTGAGCCACACTGCCCGGCCAAGATAAAACAATTTTAATTGGTTAAGGTAAAAAACGTCTAGTTAGAGATTCATTGGTGGTTTCTGATTGATGCAGTTTCTAATTTCAATGTACTTTTACTTTGGGATTTGATTTCTTCAGTTAAGAATTTAAAGTTCCAGATCCACCCCAGTATAATTAATGTACCCTGGATTAAGATTTGTTGGTAATACTTGTTATGGCAGCACAAAAATCTAATACTGGCCTCATGAATATAGACATTGACATATGATGAGGATTATGAAAGGAGCCTACTAAGAGCAGGGCATCCCCAGCAGAGCGTTGAGTATAGGTCATATACTCAGCCCACAACCTACTTTGTACCCAAAACTTTTACTTCTTTTCTTTTTTTAAAAGAAGTACTAACAGAGAGAGAGGCACTTTCCAATACAGGTGAGCTCACTTTAAATGGTTTTCAAGAAAGACCGTGTTAGGCAGAAATTTGAACCCCATAACCTTCAGCTCCAATGTTTTACCTATGAATATGTCACATTACAAGGAATTTTAGTTATAATTATGCTTACTAATTAAATTAGGGATATTATTTTGGATGATTCAGATAAGCCTTATATAAACACATGAGCTTCTAAACGCAGAGTTCTCTTAACTGAGAGTAGAAGGGGAAGTCAGAGAGATGCAGCAGAGAAGGAAGTCAAAGAGGTTTTAAGTGTAAAGGAGACTCAACTCACCATTCCTTGAGGGGGCTGCTGAAAATCATAAATATAGGTGGCCTCTAAGACCAAAGGATAGCACCCAGCTGACAGGCAACCGGAAAAGGGAACCTCAGTCCTTATAACTGCAAAAAGATGCATCTACCAACGCGAGCTTAGAAACAAATTCTTCCCCAGACGCTAGTGAGGACCACAACCCGACTGACACGTTGATTGCAGTCTTGTTCAACCTGGAGCTGAAGACTCAGCTGAGCCCACTTAGATTCCTAACATCCAGAACAGGATTAAAAATTTGCATTTATTTAAGCATTAAGTCTGCAGTAACTCTTCTTAATGTATAACTTAAGCACATTGAAATGTTAAAGAGTTATTTGAGCATTTAGAAAATCTGAGTAGCACCAGATAACTCAGGGAATAGCACTCCACCAGGAGGGGCAACAGGGGAAACTTATAAAGTATTAGCAGCAGCAAGACAAAGCAATTTTATTCATTTATTTATTTTTTGAGACAGAGTCTTGCTTTGTTGCCAGGTGCCAGGCTGGAGTGCAGTGGTGCGATATCGGCTCAATGCAACCTCCATCTCTCGGGTTCAAGCAATTCTCCTGCCTCAGCCTCCAGAGTAGCTGGGACCACAGGTGTGCGCAACCACACCCAGCTAATTTTTGTATTTTTTAGTAGAGATGGGGTTTCACCATAGTCTCGATCTGTTGACCTTGTGATCTGCCCGTCTCGGCCTCCCAAAGTGCTAGGATTACAGGCGTGAGCCACACTGCCCGGCCAAGATAAAACAATTTTAATTGGTTAAGATGGAAAAACTTCTAGTTGGAGATTCATTGGTGGTTTCTGATTGGTGTGGTTTCTAATTTCAATGTACTTTTACTTTGGGCTTTGATTTCTTCAGTTAAGAATTTAAAGTTCCAGATCCACCCCAGTATAATTACTGTACTTCGAATTAAGATTTGTTGGTAATACTTGTTATGGCAGCACAAAAATCTAATACCGGCCTCATGAATATAGACATTGACATATGATTAGGATTATGAAAGGAGCCTACTAAGAAGAGGGCATCCCAGCAGAGGGTTGAGTATATGACTTATACTCAGCCCACAACCTACTTTGACCCACAGCCTTTATTTTTCTTTTTAAAAAAAGAAGTACTAACAGAGAGAGAGTTACTTTCCAATACAGGTGAGCTCACTTTAAATGGTTTTTAAAAAAAAAACCGTGTTAGGCAGAAATTTGAACCCCATAACCTTCAGCTCCAATGTTTTACCTATGAATATGTCACATTACAAGGAATTTTAGTTATAATTATGCTTACTAATTAAATTAGGGATATTATTTTGGATGATTCAGGTAAACCTAATATAAACACATGAGCTTCTATAAGCAGAGTTCTCTTAACTGAGAGTAGAAGGGGAAGTCAGAGAGATGCAGCAGAGAAGGAAGTCAAAGAGATTTTAAGTGTAAAGGAGACTCAACTCACCATTCCTTGAGGGGGCTGCTGAAATTCATAAATATAGGTGGCCTCTAAGACCAAAGAACAGCACCCAGCTGACAGGCAACCGGAAAAGGGAACCTCAGTCCTTACAACTGCAAAAAGATGCATTCTACCAACACGAGCTTAGAAACAAATTCTTCCCCAGACACTAGTGAGGACCACAACCCGACTGACACGTTGATTGCAGTCTTGTTCAACCTGGAGCTGAAGACTCAGCTGAGCCCACTTAGATTCCTAACCTCCAGAACAGGATTAAAAATTGGCATTTATTTAAGCATCTAAGTCTGTAGTAACTCTTCTTAAAGAATAACTTAAGCACATTGAAATGTTAAAGAGTTATTTGAGCATTTAGGAAATCTAAGTAGCACCAGGCAACTCAGGGAATAGCACTCCACCAGGAGGGGCAACAGGGGAAACATAAAGTATTAGCAGCAGCAAAGCAAAGCAATTTTATTCTTTTTAAATTTTAATTATTATTTTTTTGAGACAGAATCTTGCTTTGTTGCCAGGTGCCAGGCTGGAGTGCAGTGGTGTGATCTCGGCTCAATGCAACCTCCATCTCTCGGGTTCAAGCAATTCTGTTGCCTCAGCCTCCAGAGTAGCTGGGACCACAGGTGCACGCAACCACACCCAGCTAATTTTTGTATTTTTTAGTAGAGATGGGGTTTCGCCATAGTCTCGATCTCTTGACCTTGTGATCTGCCCTCCTCGACCCCCCAAAGTGCTGGGATTACAGGCGTGAGCCACACTGCCCGGCCAAGATAAAACAATTTTAATTGGTTAAGGTAAAAAACGTCTAGTTAGAGATTCATTGGTGGTTTCTGATTGATGCAGTTTCTAATTTCAATGTACTTTTACTTTGGGATTTGATTTCTTCAGTTAAGAATTTAAAGTTCCAGATCCACCCCAGTATAATTAATGTACCCTGGATTAAGATTTGTTGGTAATACTTGTTATGGCAGCACAAAAATCTAATACTGGCCTCATGAATATAGACATTGACATATGATGAGGATTATGAAAGGAGCCTACTAAGAGCAGGGCATCCCCAGCAGAGCGTTGAGTATAGGTCATATACTCAGCCCACAACCTACTTTGTACCCAAAACTTTTACTTCTTTTCTTTTTTTAAAAGAAGTACTAACAGAGAGAGAGGCACTTTCCAATACAGGTGAGCTCACTTTAAATGGTTTTCAAGAAAGACCGTGTTAGGCAGAAATTTGAACCCCATAACCTTCAGCTCCAATGTTTTACCTATGAATATGTCACATTACAAGGAATTTTAGTTATAATTATGCTTACTAATTAAATTAGGGATATTATTTTGGATGATTCAGATAAGCCTTATATAAACACATGAGCTTCTAAACGCAGAGTTCTCTTAACTGAGAGTAGAAGGGGAAGTCAGAGAGATGCAGCAGAGAAGGAAGTCAAAGAGGTTTTAAGTGTAAAGGAGACTCAACTCACCATTCCTTGAGGGGGCTGCTGAAAATCATAAATATAGGTGGCCTCTAAGACCAAAG
>NW_022442826.1:0-4161 GCF_009761245.1 Sapajus apella
TTCCTCATAGCCAGAGGGCTGCAGGGTTTACTCTGGGCAGCCTCACTCTCCCATTGGCTTTGTGACACTATTTTCCTGCTCACAGGTTATTCACAGAGCTTCCCTGACAGAAACAAGGGTGACTAATTCTACGACTTATTTCTCTCAATTCCTTACTTTGTCCTCCCAGACAAGTGGCAGTCAAGTCAACCTATCTACCCTCCCTGCCTGTCACTGTACAACTCGATTCAACCACAAACCACACAGCGTTTCTTCTCCCCCTTGCTCTGCCTCTTCTCTTTCTCTTTCCCTAAATATCATTACCCTCTCTTTCATTCTTATAAAAGCAGTTTAGCCCAGATTGTGAGGGATTTTGAATGCTTGTCCAAGATTATATGCTTTATTAATGCAAAATAGGAAATGAATTGTGGTTTTTTCTTTTAAGACAATTATCTCTTAACCTAATTTGTGGTCTTTCTTTTAGCTCCTTAAATATTGCTGCTACCCAGGATGTTTTGATTCTGTTTTCCTTTGTTTGTTTTTCTGTTTGTTTGTTTTTCTGTTTGTTTGTTTGTTTGTTTTCTTATTCTTCCATACCATTCTTGTGGGAACTGTCTCCTCACTAGACTAGGGCTTTTAAATCTATACCTACCTCATGCACTCAAGGGCCATTCACTGATTCTATCTCTAGGCCACAGATTTCTCTGAACTGCAGATACACATACACAACACAGAACACATACACAACACACTACCAGCTCCTTTTGGAAAGACCCTAGAATCAGCACATTGACACTGGAATTTAGCCTTTCCCCACAAAAATGTGCCTGTCTTTCCACATAATACATCAATTGTATCATTACAACCCCCATGCCCCAAGCCATGAAACTGAACTTCATATTTGATTTCTTCCTTCACTTTGGCCCTATACAATCTATGGGTCAAGTTCTACTAAAATCTCCAAAGAATTTTTCAACTGTGTACTTCCCTTAAGTCTTCCTTGCATTGATTTCCATAATCATGAAATGTTCATAATATAATGTTCCATATAAAATTCCTGATTTGTTCTATGAGTGCTGCTGAAGTCATCTTCTTGAAACATAAACTTTCAACTTATGTGATCATGTGACCCTTCAACAGTAAGTTCTTTCATGGATCATCATCGTCTTCAGGACACAATCAGTATCATTTAGAATAATATTCACTGTCCTTAATGATCTATCTATAAGCCTTGACATTACAATCTAATTTTCTCAATTTTACTACTCTGAAGTCATTGCCATTCTCTAAATATGGAATCCTCTCTTTGCAGCAGTGGTTCCTCTCATTGGTGGCTGTGTCTGCCTGAAGTCCCCTTTCCCCATACTTCTCAGACTCCTGTCCTTCTGCCAAGAGGTTTGTGTCCAGTTGTTTTCAAAATTCCTCCAGAAAGTATTCCCTCCAGTCTATGCTCTGTGCCCAGATTTGTGTGCCCAAAAAAGTCCTGCAGCTATTCTGTGCCTCTGTAAGAGCCCTTTGAGTATCAGATAAGCTGATATAAGCGTGAGTATGACTTCAGGTTCAAAATGCACAAGATACATTATAAGGCAATAATTAGTTATGCAAAGTGTTTCTCAGGGAGATTTCAGAAATATATTATTATTCAGAGAGATCACAAATCACATACCTTGTTATTCAGGGAGATTTACTAATACACTATGTTATTTTATTTGCATTTAATTCACCGTGAACTGTAAATCTTAGAAGCCATCCTAGTTGTGGTGTAAAATCAAAATACAAAAAGCAAAAGCATATCCATGCTTCTAAGTCATGAGGACTAATCTTGAGCAACCTATATTACCCTTTAAGAAAACTAAGAGGTTTTCTTCTTGAAAAGTGGTAATTGTTTCAAAGCAATAGCATTTTCCCTTTGAAATCATCTCAAAAGTCAACAAAAGTTACCATTAGAATAGATATTGTTTGTATCATTCCTTTAACACAAAAATTTCAGATATTATTGAAAGTCAATTTGCTGTAACAACGTTTATGTGTCAGAAATTGAATTCAATTCCATAAGGCTCCAGGTGAGTATTATCTAGAGATAGTTCTTCCAACCCTAAAGATTAGTAAATTTTTCTCAAAAGATGAGACACAAACTGCATAGAAAATTAAGTGCAATGCCCAAGAGCATGTCTTCCTTTTATTAGAAAAACCAACAAACACAATGCTTAGTATGTTGTCCTGCATAAATATCAAACATGCAGAGTTTGCTACTGTTTTCTTGTTCTGAATTAAAATTGCTCCCAGTTGATTTCTCATTTTAAGTCTACCAGGTAAGGACCCAACTTAGGTAACTGGTCATATTTTTCAGTAAGAGAGGGAGCTGGAGGTGGATTCTGAAGAACTTGGTTTAATTTCTTCATCAACTTTGCTGGTAGTACTCCAGAACAAGATAATTATGATTTTTGGACTGTGATTCCCTCTCATATATAATGGAACCTGTCAGACCAATGGGACCAAATGAATGAGGGTAGAACGAGAGGATGCCTGTGAACACGCCATAGAGCACTAAGCTGAGCTACTGAATAAAATTGCAGAGAGACTCAAATATTAAAGTGCACGCATATGGCTTTTAGTTTCATTGAAGCTTTAAAACAGTCACTGCTATTTTCTTTTCTTTTTTTAAATACATTTCAAATAGTGAAAATATTCTCTATGTAAACATGAGAAAATAGTAAAGACTTGCATTTTATTTTTTCCATTGACCAAAATCTCACTGAGATTAGACAAACACAAATTAATAGTTACAAAGATCAGGAAAAGACACAACATTGTTTTGGAAGCTTAAAATCAGATGGGTGATGAGTAACTTGCTTAGAAGGCTAATCCTTAACCCTGTCCTAAGCCAGTAGTAGGCAAAGAATAGGAGTAAGAAAATTTAAATTGTAGAATTTTGGTAAAACTAGGAAATGTAAAAGCTAAATGTCTGAAAGTGTTGCCTCAAGTGGACAGAAAATAAGACTGGTTTATAGGCTACCTAAAGAGTTTAGTAACAAACTCATAGACCATAATTGCAACAAACTACAAGTGAAAAAAGGAGTATTTAAAATAGTCAGAAACCTTCTAAAAGTCAATAAAGAAAAATGTCAAATAACCCATTATAAAAATGGACCCAAGACAGGAGCAAGCATTTTAGGAAAGAAAAAACCCAAATGGCCAATCATCATCAAAAAACACTCAATGCCCACTAGGGAGAGGCACATTCCATTCACAACATAACATTATTCAACTATCAAATTAGAAATAAACGCAGACAATAAATGCTTGTGACTAAGAGGAACAACTAGTTTGTAAACTCTAGTAGGAATATAAATTGGAAAATAATTGTGGAAAATAGTCTAGTTAAAGGTGTCCATATCCAATGTCTCACCAGATATATACCCTTGAAAAACAAAAGTCAGCTGGGTGCGGTGCATCATGCCTATAATCCCAGCACTTTGGGAGGCTGAGGCGGGTGGATCATGAGGTCAAGAGATCGAGACCATCCTGGTGAACATGGTGAAACCCCATCTCTACTAAAAATACAAAAATTAGCTGGGCATGGTAGTGCATGCCAGTAGTCCCAGCTACTTGGGATGCTGAGGCGGGAATATTGCTTGAACCCAGGAGTCAGGGGTTGTGGTGAGCCGAGATCACGCCATTGCACTCCAGCCTGGGTAACAAGAGTGAAACTCCGTCTGAAAAACAAAACAAAACAAAACAAAACAAAACAAAACAAAACAAAAAACAAACAAAAAAAGAAAAACCTCTTACACTCTTACACATGTACACAAAGTTATGACAGAATGTCTTTTCACTGAAGCATCTTTATCATAGCAAAAAATTGGATCAATGAAGTTATACTGATGTAATAAAGAATAGAGAAACAAATTATGCAATATTACTGCAATGGAAGGTTGATTACAGCAGAGGAAAAGAATGAACTCCAGCTGTATAAATCAACATGGAAAACTAGGAAAATGTCTGTAGGTATTCAATAACTGCATAGTTGAAAATTAACAGCCTTTGACTCCCTATCTTGCATTTAAAATTTTTTAATTAAATTGAATTTCATACTATTACTGTGTTATTCTAAATAGAAATACTGTTTGTGCTAAATGATCACAGATGTAGCATCCACTGTGTATTGTCAACTCTGGGGAC
>NW_022442827.1:0-4161 GCF_009761245.1 Sapajus apella
CCTCCGCTGCCTGGCTCGGCTGCTCTCCGGGTCTGCGCCCCAGCTCCGCCCCGCCGCCGGGCTGCGCCCTCCTCCGGCCTCCCAATGCCTCCCGATTTCGCTTGTCTTCGTCTGCACGACGGCCGGGCTCCTGATCCCAACAGAGGGGCTGAGGGACACCCAGACCGCCGCGCTCCCCCCCACCACCCCCACCACCACCACCACCAGGAGCACAACCCCACCCCTCCCACACACAAACACACACCAGCCCACTCGCGCCACCACCCACACAGGCACAGACACATGGACACAGACAGCTTGAAGGAGCGCAAGCCAGCGACGGATGGAACGGTAGAGACGGAGACACGGGGAGAGACAGCGATGCAGACAGAGACAGAAAGGACAAGGAGGATGGAGACAGAGACAGACAGACAGACAGACAGACAGACAGACAGACAGACACAGAGATGGGACAGAAAGAGCGCAAGGTGCAGAGGGAAGACAAGAAAGAGAGAAGGTGAGGGAGTCAGAGAGCCAGAGCGCTGGAGCCTTGGAGAGGGAGCACTCTGCCGTGGTAGACCCGGCTCCCTGGGGCAGGCCCGGTAGGGTGCAGGGAGCTTGGGCTGGCCCCGAACAGGGTGGCGGGGCCGCCGGTGAGGGAGGACCAACGGAGCCCTGAGACGCGTTCTTCCGTGGCTGGGTTGGTTGCTTGCTTTGGGGGTGCGTTTCGTAGGGTCCTTCCTTTGTTGGCGTCTCCCCGTCCTCTTGGTGGGGCCGGCCCCCAAGCACCCCCGCCCCCAGATGTGTAGAGCGCACCCGTCCGTCTGGCGGGAGGCGTGACGCCCAGCGTGCCCACGGGGCCCGGGGCATGGATGTCTCTGGTGTGCTCGGGACTGGAGTTGACACGAAGTGGGTGGCCGCGGAATCCAGGCGCACGGGGACGATTTTGCCGGCGGCAGGCCAAAGCGACGTCCTTCTCGCGGAAGAAGAAACCCAGGCGCTCTGGAGCGGAGGTCTCGGCCGGCGTCTGTGGAACCCGCGGCCCCCTACCCGCCCCTTCGCCGGGCTTGGACGCTTGGGGCGACGCCGGATGAGGGAATTGAACTGCCTGGGCGTCCCGGGAGAAAGCAAGCAGCCGACAGGGCAGGCAAGCGGCGCCTGCCTGCGGATTCGGAAGTGGGGGTCGGGTCCCCGTCCCTCCCGGCCCCCCCGGCGGAAGAGGCGGTATGCTGCTGCCTGGGGGTGCGGCGATGGCGGATCCACCCGCTCCCCCCTGCCCCCCGCGGAGGTGCCAGGCTGCGGCGGGGTCGCGGACGGGCGGAAAAGGGGGAGCAGGGTCGGGGGCCGCTGGGGAAGCACAGCGACAAAAGAGGGACAAAAGAAGGCAGGGAGAGCAAGAGCCAAAAGCCTACAGCACCCGGTATTCCCAGGCGGTCTCCCATCCAAGTACTAACCAGGCCCGACCCTGCTTAGCTTCCGAGATCAGACGAGATCGGGCGCGTTCAGGGTGGTATGGCCGTAGACGCTGGCGGTGGCCTTTGGCCGCCCCAAAAGGCGGCCCGCAGCCACGCCCGCCGGACTCCAGGCGTCACCGTCACCCCGGGCCCCGAGAGCCGCCGGCCCGCCAGCCCGCCCGCGGCCGGGCTGGGCCGCTCTTCCACTCTATGCCCTGGCACCCCCGGCCGCCGCGCTGCGCCTTCCGTCGGCCTCTCGGAGCCTCCCGTTGTCGCTGGCGGGGACGACAGGGTGTGCTGCCAGCGGTCAGGGTCCTGGGACTTCCTCGGGCCCTCCGCCTTGCCGCCGCCGCCGAGGCATAGTTTTGGATCCGTCGCCGCCCCTCCGGCAAGGCCCCCTCTTGCCCCTTCCACTCAGAGCCGCCACGGCTGCCCGGGAACGGAGAGCCGGCCCAGCCCCGCGGGTTCTTTTTCTCACAACGCACCCACCACCGTCCCTTGTCCCGCTCAGGGGCCGGGGGACGGAGCCCTTGCTGGGTCCCGCGCTGGCGCTAGAGCCGGCAGCCCGATCCCGGGAAGAGGGGGGCTGACGTCCTCGCAGAAGGAGAGCAGAGGAGAGACGGACGGAGAGACAGAAAGAAAGGGAGAGCGACAGAGACAGACAGACAGACAGACAGACAGAGAGACAGAGAGACAGAGACAGAGACAGACACAGTGAGAGCCACAGAACGAGCACCAGCTACAGGGGGCGGAACAGAAAGGGAGGGGGTGAGGCAGCTAGAGAGAGCCACGGCGATAGAGCCTCGGAGAGCCAGCGCTCTGCTCTAATAGACAGGGCCTCTTGGAGCAGGCCGGGGTCGGGTGGAGGCTGCTTGGGCTGGGTCGGGCCGGGATGGCAGGGCCGCCCACGCGGCAGGACCCACGGCGCCCTGACACGTGTTTTTTCTTGGCTTGCCTGGGCGCGTTGGGGTTGCGTTGGCTGCGGTCCTTCCTTTGTTGGCTCCTCCCCGTCCACCTGTTGCGGTGGGCCCCGCGATCTGTAGGGAGACTGGGCCCGAGGCCTGCGTCTCTCTCGTGCCCTCGAGACTGGTGTTTACGCGGAGGTGGCGGCGATGGGAATGCGGACGCACAGAAACGGCTTTCCTGGTGGCTGGCCACGGCCACGTCCTTTTCCCGGGGACGGCAGCCCGTGAGGTCTGGAGCAGAGGCCTTGGCTTGCGACTGTGGGACCCGCTGGCCCTGCCGGCCCCTTCCCGCGGCTTCCGCCTTGGAGGGTTGCGGCGGCGCCCACGTGAGTCAATTCCCCTAAGTGGGCGCGGGCGTCCCGGGAGCGGGAAGACACCCTGGCCGCCAGGGACTTCCGGCCTGCGCCTTGCGGGTCTGGTCACGGCCCTCGGTGCCCAGGCTGGAGCCGAGCTCCTGGTGGGCGGCGGCCAGGCCAAAGAGGCGGTGTGCTGCTGCCCGGCCGGTGCTGCAGCGGCGGAGACCCACTAGGAGGTGCCGGGCCGCGGCGGCGGGGTCGCAGGCCGGAGGGAAAAGGGGACAGAGTCGGGGGCACTTGGGAAGGACGGCTACCAAAGAAGGAAAGAGGCAGGGAGCGAAAAGCCAAAAGCCCACGGCACCCGGTATTCCCAGGCGGTCTAACCAACCAGGCCCGACCCTGCCTGGCTTCCGAGATCTGACCAGATCGGGCGCGTTCAGGGTGGTATGGCCGTGGGCGCCAGCGGCGGCCTTTGGCTGCCCCAAGAGGCCGGCCCAACCACGCCCGCCCGACGCCAGGCGTCACCGCCACCCCGTGGCCGCGTGGCTGGGGTCGGGAACCCCCGAGGCGCTCACACACCCCCCCACCTCCGCTGCCTGGCTCGGCTGCTCTCCGGGTCTGCGCCCCAGCTCCGCCCCGCCGCCGGGCTGCGCCCTCCTCCGGCCTCCCAATGCCTCCCGATTTCGCTTGTCTTCGTCTGCACGACGGCCGGGCTCCTGATCCCAACAGAGGGGCTGAGGGACACCCAGACCGCCGCGCTCCCCCCCACCACCCCCACCACCACCACCACCAGGAGCACAACCCCACCCCTCCCACACACAAACACACACCAGCCCACTCGCGCCACCACCCACACAGGCACAGACACATGGACACAGACAGCTTGAAGGAGCGCAAGCCAGCGACGGATGGAACGGTAGAGACGGAGACACGGGGAGAGACAGCGATGCAGACAGAGACAGAAAGGACAAGGAGGATGGAGACAGAGACAGACAGACAGACAGACAGACAGACAGACAGACAGACACAGAGATGGGACAGAAAGAGCGCAAGGTGCAGAGGGAAGACAAGAAAGAGAGAAGGTGAGGGAGTCAGAGAGCCAGAGCGCTGGAGCCTTGGAGAGGGAGCACTCTGCCGTGGTAGACCCGGCTCCCTGGGGCAGGCCCGGTAGGGTGCAGGGAGCTTGGGCTGGCCCCGAACAGGGTGGCGGGGCCGCCGGTGAGGGAGGACCAACGGAGCCCTGAGACGCGTTCTTCCGTGGCTGGGTTGGTTGCTTGCTTTGGGGGTGCGTTTCGTAGGGTCCTTCCTTTGTTGGCGTCTCCCCGTCCTCTTGGTGGGGCCGGCCCCCAAGCACCCCCGCCCCCAGATGTGTAGAGCGCACCCGTCCGTCTGGCGGGAGGCGTGACGCCCAGCGTGCCCACGGGGCCCGGGGCATGGATGTCTCTGGTGTGCTCGGGACTGGAGTTG
>NW_022442828.1:0-4161 GCF_009761245.1 Sapajus apella
CTTAAGCACATTGAAATGTTAAAGAGTTATTTGAGCATTTAGGAAATCTAAGTAGCACCAGGCAACTCAGGGAATAGCACTCCACCAGGAGGGGCAACAGGGGAAACATAAAGTATTAGCAGCAGCAAAGCAAAGCAATTTTATTCTTTTTAAATTTTAATTATTATTTTTTTGAGACAGAATCTTGCTTTGTTGCCAGGTGCCAGGCTGGAGTGCAGTGGTGTGATCTCGGCTCAATGCAACCTCCATCTCTCGGGTTCAAGCAATTCTGTTGCCTCAGCCTCCAGAGTAGCTGGGACCACAGGTGCACGCAACCACACCCAGCTAATTTTTGTATTTTTTAGTAGAGATGGGGTTTCGCCATAGTCTCGATCTCTTGACCTTGTGATCTGCCCTCCTCGACCCCCCAAAGTGCTGGGATTACAGGCGTGAGCCACACTGCCCGGCCAAGATAAAACAATTTTAATTGGTTAAGGTAAAAAACGTCTAGTTAGAGATTCATTGGTGGTTTCTGATTGATGCAGTTTCTAATTTCAATGTACTTTTACTTTGGGATTTGATTTCTTCAGTTAAGAATTTAAAGTTCCAGATCCACCCCAGTATAATTAATGTACCCTGGATTAAGATTTGTTGGTAATACTTGTTATGGCAGCACAAAAATCTAATACTGGCCTCATGAATATAGACATTGACATATGATGAGGATTATGAAAGGAGCCTACTAAGAGCAGGGCATCCCCAGCAGAGCGTTGAGTATAGGTCATATACTCAGCCCACAACCTACTTTGTACCCAAAACTTTTACTTCTTTTCTTTTTTTAAAAGAAGTACTAACAGAGAGAGAGGCACTTTCCAATACAGGTGAGCTCACTTTAAATGGTTTTCAAGAAAGACCGTGTTAGGCAGAAATTTGAACCCCATAACCTTCAGCTCCAATGTTTTACCTATGAATATGTCACATTACAAGGAATTTTAGTTATAATTATGCTTACTAATTAAATTAGGGATATTATTTTGGATGATTCAGATAAGCCTTATATAAACACATGAGCTTCTAAACGCAGAGTTCTCTTAACTGAGAGTAGAAGGGGAAGTCAGAGAGATGCAGCAGAGAAGGAAGTCAAAGAGGTTTTAAGTGTAAAGGAGACTCAACTCACCATTCCTTGAGGGGGCTGCTGAAAATCATAAATATAGGTGGCCTCTAAGACCAAAGGATAGCACCCAGCTGACAGGCAACCGGAAAAGGGAACCTCAGTCCTTATAACTGCAAAAAGATGCATCTACCAACGCGAGCTTAGAAACAAATTCTTCCCCAGACGCTAGTGAGGACCACAACCCGACTGACACGTTGATTGCAGTCTTGTTCAACCTGGAGCTGAAGACTCAGCTGAGCCCACTTAGATTCCTAACATCCAGAACAGGATTAAAAATTTGCATTTATTTAAGCATTAAGTCTGCAGTAACTCTTCTTAATGTATAACTTAAGCACATTGAAATGTTAAAGAGTTATTTGAGCATTTAGAAAATCTGAGTAGCACCAGATAACTCAGGGAATAGCACTCCACCAGGAGGGGCAACAGGGGAAACTTATAAAGTATTAGCAGCAGCAAGACAAAGCAATTTTATTCATTTATTTATTTTTTGAGACAGAGTCTTGCTTTGTTGCCAGGTGCCAGGCTGGAGTGCAGTGGTGCGATATCGGCTCAATGCAACCTCCATCTCTCGGGTTCAAGCAATTCTCCTGCCTCAGCCTCCAGAGTAGCTGGGACCACAGGTGTGCGCAACCACACCCAGCTAATTTTTGTATTTTTTAGTAGAGATGGGGTTTCACCATAGTCTCGATCTGTTGACCTTGTGATCTGCCCGTCTCGGCCTCCCAAAGTGCTAGGATTACAGGCGTGAGCCACACTGCCCGGCCAAGATAAAACAATTTTAATTGGTTAAGATGGAAAAACTTCTAGTTGGAGATTCATTGGTGGTTTCTGATTGGTGTGGTTTCTAATTTCAATGTACTTTTACTTTGGGCTTTGATTTCTTCAGTTAAGAATTTAAAGTTCCAGATCCACCCCAGTATAATTACTGTACTTCGAATTAAGATTTGTTGGTAATACTTGTTATGGCAGCACAAAAATCTAATACCGGCCTCATGAATATAGACATTGACATATGATTAGGATTATGAAAGGAGCCTACTAAGAAGAGGGCATCCCAGCAGAGGGTTGAGTATATGACTTATACTCAGCCCACAACCTACTTTGACCCACAGCCTTTATTTTTCTTTTTAAAAAAAGAAGTACTAACAGAGAGAGAGTTACTTTCCAATACAGGTGAGCTCACTTTAAATGGTTTTTAAAAAAAAAACCGTGTTAGGCAGAAATTTGAACCCCATAACCTTCAGCTCCAATGTTTTACCTATGAATATGTCACATTACAAGGAATTTTAGTTATAATTATGCTTACTAATTAAATTAGGGATATTATTTTGGATGATTCAGGTAAACCTAATATAAACACATGAGCTTCTATAAGCAGAGTTCTCTTAACTGAGAGTAGAAGGGGAAGTCAGAGAGATGCAGCAGAGAAGGAAGTCAAAGAGATTTTAAGTGTAAAGGAGACTCAACTCACCATTCCTTGAGGGGGCTGCTGAAATTCATAAATATAGGTGGCCTCTAAGACCAAAGAACAGCACCCAGCTGACAGGCAACCGGAAAAGGGAACCTCAGTCCTTACAACTGCAAAAAGATGCATTCTACCAACACGAGCTTAGAAACAAATTCTTCCCCAGACACTAGTGAGGACCACAACCCGACTGACACGTTGATTGCAGTCTTGTTCAACCTGGAGCTGAAGACTCAGCTGAGCCCACTTAGATTCCTAACCTCCAGAACAGGATTAAAAATTGGCATTTATTTAAGCATCTAAGTCTGTAGTAACTCTTCTTAAAGAATAACTTAAGCACATTGAAATGTTAAAGAGTTATTTGAGCATTTAGGAAATCTAAGTAGCACCAGGCAACTCAGGGAATAGCACTCCACCAGGAGGGGCAACAGGGGAAACATAAAGTATTAGCAGCAGCAAAGCAAAGCAATTTTATTCTTTTTAAATTTTAATTATTATTTTTTTGAGACAGAATCTTGCTTTGTTGCCAGGTGCCAGGCTGGAGTGCAGTGGTGTGATCTCGGCTCAATGCAACCTCCATCTCTCGGGTTCAAGCAATTCTGTTGCCTCAGCCTCCAGAGTAGCTGGGACCACAGGTGCACGCAACCACACCCAGCTAATTTTTGTATTTTTTAGTAGAGATGGGGTTTCGCCATAGTCTCGATCTCTTGACCTTGTGATCTGCCCTCCTCGACCCCCCAAAGTGCTGGGATTACAGGCGTGAGCCACACTGCCCGGCCAAGATAAAACAATTTTAATTGGTTAAGGTAAAAAACGTCTAGTTAGAGATTCATTGGTGGTTTCTGATTGATGCAGTTTCTAATTTCAATGTACTTTTACTTTGGGATTTGATTTCTTCAGTTAAGAATTTAAAGTTCCAGATCCACCCCAGTATAATTAATGTACCCTGGATTAAGATTTGTTGGTAATACTTGTTATGGCAGCACAAAAATCTAATACTGGCCTCATGAATATAGACATTGACATATGATGAGGATTATGAAAGGAGCCTACTAAGAGCAGGGCATCCCCAGCAGAGCGTTGAGTATAGGTCATATACTCAGCCCACAACCTACTTTGTACCCAAAACTTTTACTTCTTTTCTTTTTTTAAAAGAAGTACTAACAGAGAGAGAGGCACTTTCCAATACAGGTGAGCTCACTTTAAATGGTTTTCAAGAAAGACCGTGTTAGGCAGAAATTTGAACCCCATAACCTTCAGCTCCAATGTTTTACCTATGAATATGTCACATTACAAGGAATTTTAGTTATAATTATGCTTACTAATTAAATTAGGGATATTATTTTGGATGATTCAGATAAGCCTTATATAAACACATGAGCTTCTAAACGCAGAGTTCTCTTAACTGAGAGTAGAAGGGGAAGTCAGAGAGATGCAGCAGAGAAGGAAGTCAAAGAGGTTTTAAGTGTAAAGGAGACTCAACTCACCATTCCTTGAGGGGGCTGCTGAAAATCATAAATATAGGTGGCCTCTAAGACCAAAG
>NW_022442829.1:0-4160 GCF_009761245.1 Sapajus apella
AATTTAAAAGAATAGATGTCATACAAATCCTGCTCTGAGAAAAAAAATGAAATAAACAAGAAATCAATAACAGAATAAGAGCTAGAAGCCTTCCCTTTAATGTCAGCACAAGACAAGGATGCCCTCTCTCACCACTCCTCTTCAACATGGTGTTGGAAGTTCTGGCAGGAGCAATCAGGTCAGAGAAAGGAAGGATATTCAAATAAAAAGAGAGGAAGTCAAATTGTCTTTGCAAATGACATGATTTTGTATCTAGAAAACCCCATTGTCTCAGCAGAAAGGCTTCTTAAGCTGATAAGCAACTTCAGTAAAGTCTCAGGATAGAAAATCAATGTGCAAAAGTCACAAGCATTTATATACAGCAACAATACACAAGCGGTGAGTCAAATAATGAATAAACTCCTATTCACAATTGCCACAAACAGAATAAGACGGCCGTGTGTGGTGGCTCATGCCTGTAATTCCAGCACTTTGGGATGCTGAAGCGGGCAGATCACCTGAGATCTCGTTCAAGACCAGCTTGGCTAACTTGGTGAAATCCAATTTCTCCTAAAAATACAAAAATTAGCCAGGCATGGTGGCATACACCTGTAATCCTGGATACTCGGGAGGCTGAGGTGGGATAATCGATTGAACCTGGGAGGTGGAGGTTGCAGTGATCTGAGATGGTGCCATTGCAGTCCAGCTTGTGGAACAAGAGCAAAACGCCACGTCAAAACAAACAAACAAACAAATGGAATACAGCCTGGGAATACAGATAACAAGGGAACTGAAGGACCTTTTCTAAGAGAATGACAAACCACTGCTCAAGGAAATGGGAGAGGACACAAACAGATGTAAAAACCCTCCATGCTCATGGGTGGGAAGAATCAATATCGCGAAAATGGCCATACTGCCCAAGGTAATTTATAGATTCAATGCTGTTTTCATGAAACTACCATTGACTTTTCTCACAGGATTAGAAGAAACTACTTTAAAATTCATATGGAATTAAAAAGAGAGTTTGTATAGCCAAGATGATCCTAAGCAAAGAGAACAAAGCTGGAGGCATGGTGCTGCTTGACTTCAAATTGTACTACAAGGCCAGTAACCAAAACAGCAGGGTGCTGGTACAAAAACAGACACATAGACCAATGGAACAGAACAGAGAACTCAGAAATAAGACCACACATCTACGACTATGTGATCTTTGACAAACTGACCAAAACAAGCAACCGGGAAAAGATTTCTTATTTAATAAATGGTGCTGGGAGAACAGGCTAGCCACATGCAAAAGATTGAAACTGGACCCCTTCCTTACACCTTAGACAAAAATTAACTACTATGGATTAAAGACATAAATGTAAAACACAAAACTATAAAAACCCTAGAAGAAAATCTAGGCAATACCATTCAGGACATAGGAAAAGTCAACAATTTCATGAAGGAAGCGTCCAAAGCAATTGCAACAAAAGCCAAAATTAGCAAATGAGATCTAATTAAACAAAAGAGCTCCTGCACAGCAAAAGAAACTATTATCAGAGTGAACAGACAACCTACAAGGTGGGAAAAAAGTTTTGCAATCTATCCATCTGACAAAGTCTAATGTCCAGAATTTTCAAGGAACATAAGGGTCTGTGTCCTCCAGAAACCCAGGTTTCTGCTGGAGCTGCAAGGTGCAGGGACATCCTGAGAGAGGCTGTGGAGGTTTTGCTGATCATGGGCTGAGAATTCCAGGGGGTGCGGTGGGAAGATTTCTGGAGTTGGGGAGGGAGGATGATGCGGACAGAATAGGGGTGTGCAGAGCCTTGTGAGGATTCGAGTGCAGAGGGGACCCAGCGTGACTGACACAAACAGGGAGAGGGCATGATGAGCTCAGCCCTGGTGGGCTTAAGGAAGACGATGGTGCTGAGGCTTTGGGAGACAGGGGAGGAGGAGCAGGGGTGGCTCTCACCTGGGCTCTGTCCGTGGCAGTGAGGATGGTGGAGTGGTTGGGTCTCAGTGCTGTGTGGAACTTTCTTGACCAGCTGATGACAGTATGGAGTTCCTGAGGCAGAGGGCTTCTTAGAGGATTGATTCTTGACCCCAAGGAAAGGAAGTGAGCTCATTCTAGGTCTCAGGTCTACCCTGATGCCTTCTTCAGGGGGTGCCCCTTCTGGGTCCCCCATGGATCCCAGCACAGGAGCCCTTTTCTGCTCTGCTGAGGGGACCGAGGCCCAGGGGAGGTGTGCTCAGATTTGATAATGCCAATATGTGTCTCCACACCTTGGAATATTACGTGGACGTGGAGGTGTTTTTCCCAAATAAAAGAAAACTGAGTAAATGGGAGCTTTAAAAAAAAAAACTGAACAATAGAGAGTAGAAGAAAATGTTTCTACTTTTCAGTTTCCCCAAATGTTGGTCTCAAGGGGCTGGACAGAGAAGTTGCAGGGAAAACAGAAACTCCAAGAGGGCTGGAGCTCCTGAGAGCTGCTCACCTCCACAAGAAAGACATGTGGGGAATGGTTAAGGCGATTTTACACTACTTTGAAATTCTATAATATTAGGGAATTATAGTAACTCTTCAGTGTCATAATAATATTATTGTTGGAAACATGTTATTTTTTAAGAGATGAGCACCGAAGTATTGAGGAATGAAGGTCATGCTGTTGGCAAATGATTGTCAAATGTTTCAGCAAAAATCATGGAAATGTAATTTATTACCTACACAAAGGAAATAATTAGATCTATGGTGACCATTGTATTCTTTCCAGGTTTTGGACTTTTTGAAATTTTTTAAATAGTTTGGAGAAAAAATTAAAGCGAATACTATGTAATCACATGAGAAATGTTCACAACGTCATGTTGAATGAAAATTAAACTTGAAAACTAGATGAGATGGCTCGTACCCGATCCTAGAGCTTTGAGAGGCTGAGGTGGGAGGACCCCTTTAGGCCAGGCATTTGAAAGCAGCCTGGGCAACATGACGAGACCCCATCTCTACAACACACTAAAAAATTAATGAGCCTGGTGGCGGGTACCTGTGGTTCTAGCTACTTGGGAAGCTGAGGTGGGGGGATTGCTTCAGCCTGGGAGTTCAAGGTTATACTGAGCTGTGATCATACCGCTGCAATTTAGCCTCAGTGACACAGCAACACCGTGTTTCAAAAAAAAAAGAGAGAGAGAAGAAAAAAAAATATCAGGCCTTTAAAAGCATTCAAGAGCATGTGCATGAGAATGTCAGTTTTGTGTGGTCGTGTCATTGTGTGGAGAGTGTCTGAGTAAGAATGTGTGACAACATCTTTTTGTCTGTGTGTGTGGGTATGTGAGTCTATGTGTGCATTCATTCATTCATTCATTCACTCAACAAGTATATTTAAAGTAGCAGGCCCTATTCGAGGCAAGGGAAATACAGCTGTGAACAATCAAAATCACTGTCTTTGTCCTTGTAAAGCATGTATTCTAGAGGAGAGAAAGACTATAAGCAATTAAAATAAATACATTCGTAGCTGGGCACAAATGTACATAATCCCAGCACTTGGGGAGGCTGGGAAGGGAGGACCATTTGAGGCCAGGAGTTTGAGATCAGTTTGGGAAACATATCAAGACTCCGTTTGTACCAAAAGTAAATACAAAAGTAGCTGAGTGTGGTGGCACACACCTGTAGTCCCAGCTACTTGGGAGGCTGAGGTGGGAGGCTCACTTGAGCCCAGGCGTTTGAGGCTGCAGTGAGCCAAGATTGCACCACTGCATTCCAGCCTGGGCAACAGCACAACCCTGTCTCTCAAAGTAAATAAGTAAAGAATTCTTAAACGTTAGTAAAACGGTTGTGAAAAAAAACAAAGCAGGGTCGGGTGGGGGATGGGAGATGCCACAGGAAGTGGGCAGTGCAGGGACGGGCTCCGGTGGGAATGAGGAGAATGTGGGGGGTGGGGGAAGGGAGCCCTGGAGATGAGTTTCCAGGCAGGGGAGCGGCTGTGCCGAGGCTCTGAGGTGCGGACACCTGGGGTGCTGGATAAACCATGCCAGGGAGGGCCTCAGTCTGGCCCCACTGCACGGGCACAGCTGGGTAAACTGGGCGGTCACCGGAGGGGGCCATGCCCACGAGAGGGACTTCTCACCATGTTCTCCTCCTTCCCAGACCCCAGGTCCTCTGCCACAAACGAGCACGTGATCGCGCCTCAGGCGTCCTTCCGGGAAGA
>NW_022442830.1:0-4160 GCF_009761245.1 Sapajus apella
CGACCCCTCTCCATAGCACCCTCTGACAACCTGTGAGACCAAACAGTAGATGGGCATGTTCTAGCCACTTCTGATTTTCAGCCCAAGTCCCCAAGTGAAAAAGAAGAGATGATAGGATTTTACGTTCTAAAGAGGCCCCCCTCGCAAAAAGACCGAGACGTAACCAAATGCAGTGCATGAACCTCAATTGGATATGGCATTTAACCAAAAATTTAAAAAATCTACAAAAGGCGTTTTTGGGACAACTGGGGACATGTGAGCATGAACTGGAGATTAGACGATATTCTAGAATAAATATTAATCTTTTTAGGTGTGAACAGAGTGTCATGGTATGTGGGAGCGTATCCTTATTCTTAGGAGATTAATGCTGTGGCATGGAAACGTCATGATGCCTGCAACCTCCTTTTGAAAGGTTCTGTTAAAAAATGTGCACCTATAGGCCGGGTGTGGTGACTCACACTTGTAATCCAAGCACTTTGGGAGGCTGAGGTGGGTGGATCACTTGAGGTTAGGAGTTTGAGACCAGCCTGGCCAACGTGACGAAACCCTTTCTCTACTAAAAGCACAAAAATTAGCCAGGTGTGGTGGCGCATGCCTGTAATCCCAGCTACTCAGGAGGCTGCAGTGAGCCAAGATTGTGCCACTGCACTCCAGCCAGGGTGACAGAGTGAGACTCCATCTTAAAAAAAAAAAAAAGTACACCTTTAAAGAGCATAATTGTATCTCTTATAACTCAAAGGCTTATCCTGGCTTGAGGGCCTGGGACCCCATTCTCCATGATGTACTTATTTCACATTGCATGCCTGTATCAAAACATTTCCTGTACCCCATAAATACATACACCTGCTATGTATCCACAAAATTTTTTTTAAATGTATACCTATCTATCAATAAATCAAGAGAAAGATATGAGAAATGTTAGCTATTCGTGGACTTAGGTGAAGATATATGACGCTTGATGTGCTAAAGGAGCCTTTAATAATATGGACCCAGAGCTTAGTCAGGTATAAGAGGAGGATGAGGACAAGCCTTAAATTGGATGTGAAAAGGAAGTTTTCTATCTTTTTTTTTTTTTTTAAGATACAGAGTCTTGCTCTGTCACCTAGGCTGGAGTTCAGTGGCACAGTCATGGCTCACTGCAGCCTCAACCTCCTGAGCTCAAACAATCCTCTTGCCTCAGCCTCCTGAGTAGCTGGGACCACAGGTGTGTGCCCCCATGCCTGGCTAATTTTTTATTTAAAAATTTTTTTTGTAGAGTGGAGGTCTTGCCATGTTGCCCCGGTTGGTCTTGAACTTTTGGGCCCAAGCAATCCTTCTGCCTTGGCCTCACAAGGTGCTAGGATTACAGGTGCCCAGTGTGGATGTGAGAGGGAAGTTTCGAATTAGACTGGAGCGAGCTTTTTTATTCCTGAAAACGAGCAAACCATGGCATCAACCTATTGAGATGCTGAGGGGCATGGATGGGGAATCCAACAGAGGAACAGAGCATATTTGAAGGCCATGAATGAGAAAAGAGGAGAGCTGTTTTCTGTCTGTATCTCAATTGACTTCGGATGACTCAGTGAAAAAGGTAGAGGTTTGGGGTTAGGCTACGTTTTATAGAAAATTGACTCTTTCTTTCTCTCTGTCTGTCTCTCTCTCTCTCTCTCTAATTAACTAAAGTCCATGGTTTATCTAGATTTCCTTGGGCTTTACCTAATGTCCTTTTCCTGTTCCAAGACTCATTGGATATCACATGACATTTAGTCATCATGTCTCTTTGGATTTCTCTTGTTGACATCGTGAGCACCCAAGAAGTCCCACTGTGTTCCTTTCTGAAGGGTACTGATGACCTCAATGTCTATTGCACGGATTTGTCTTGCTCGTTGTTGTACTTTATGTAAATGAGATCATGCTATATGTGCACTCTGCGGGGAGCCAAGGAATTTTAAAAAGCTGATACATTCTCAGAATATCCTTGTTTTTGATGACCTGGACAATTTTCAGGAGCACTGGTCAGATGTTTTGTAGGATGCCCACTACTGGAATGTGCCTGATGTTTTTCTCATGGTAAGCCTGGGTTCTGGTTTGTTGGTAGGAAGACCTTGGAGGTAAGGTGCCATTCTCATCACATCATATCAAGGTTTCATCCTATCAATATGACTTACAGCTGTTGATGTTGACCTTGATCGCCTGGCTGAGGTAGTACGTGTCAGGTCTCTTCCCTGGAAAGTTACTCCTTTCCCTGCTTTGCGTACTGTAAGCTTTGGAACGAAGTCATTATGCACAGCCCACACTGAAGGAATAGGGAGTGATGCTCCTTCTCCTTGAGGAGGGATTATCTTCATAAACTATTTGAAATTCTCCTGTGTGACAGACTACTTATCTTTTTATTTTTAATGTTTTCTTAAAACTTAAAAAAAAATTACAAGATACAATATGGAAAAGTGCATATGTCAGCTGGTCCCGGTGACTCACACCTGTAATTCCAGCACTTCAGGAGACCGACGTGGGTGGATCACTTGAGGCCAGGAGTTCAAGACCAGCCTGGCCAACACAGCAAAACCTCATCCTACTAAAAATACAAAAAAAAATTAGCTGGGCGTGGTGGGACACACCTGTAGTTTCAGCTACTTGGGAAGCTGAGGCATGACAATTGCTTGAATCCAGGAGGTGGAGGTTGCACTGAGCTGAGATTGCACCACTGGACTCCAGCCTGGGTGACAGAGTGGGATTCTGTCTCAAAAATAAACAGAAAAAGAAAAGTGCATATGTCATGTATAGCTCGATCATGTGTAGCTTGATGAATTTTTGCAAACTTAACAAACACACATATAACCAGCTCTCATCAAGAGACGTCATGAGCACCCAAGAAGTCCCACTGTGTTCCTTTCTGAAGGGGACTCATGATGCCAATACCTGTTGCATGGATTTGTCTTGCTTGTTGTTGTTCTTTATGTAAATGAGATCATGCCATAGATATACTTTTTGGGGGCAGCCAAGGAATTTTAAAAAGCTAATACATTATTTTAGAGCAGCCTTTGGTTTACAGAAAAATTGAGTGAAAAGTATGATGAAAAAGGTAAAAGTGCCCGTTTACCAACCCCACTCTGCAGGTTCCCTATTACTAACATCTTGCAGTAGTGTAATATATTCATAATCCATTTGATGGATGAATATTGATACATTCTTCTTCTTCTCTTTTTTTTTTTGAGAGAGAGGCTCAGGCCTGGCACGCTGGCTCATACCTGCAATCCCAGCACTTTGGGAAGCTTAGGCAGGGGTTCTAGACCAGCCTGCCCAACATGGTGAAATCCCATCTTTACTAAAAATATTAAAAAATTAGCCAGGTGTGGTGGAGTATGCATGTAGTCCCCACTATTCGGGAGGCTGAGGCGGGAGAATCACTTGAACCCTGGAGGCATAGGTTGCAGTGAGCCGAGATCGCACCACTGCACTCCAGCCTGGGTCACAGGGAAGACTCTGTCTCTCTGGATTGTCTGTTTGTTTGTTTGTTTGAGATGGAGTCTTGCTCTGTCTCCCGGGCTGGAGTGCAGTGGCAAGATCTCAACTTCTGCCTTTCAGATTCAAGCGATTCTGGTGCCTCAGCTTCCTGAGTAGCTGGGATTACAGGCTCACACCACCATGCTTAGCTAATTTTTGTATTTTTAGTAGAGACGGGGTTTCACCATGTTGGCCAGGTTGGTCTCGAACTCCCGACCTCAGGTGATCCGCCCACCTTGGCCTCCCAAAGTGTTGGGATTACAGGTATGAGCCACTGCACCCAGCCTCTGATACATTGTTATTAACTGAAGACCATAGTTTAAATTAAGGTGCACTTTGTGTTGGACAGTTCTATGATCCCCCCTATACATTTTTTGTGGTGGTGAAAAAATACACATAATATAACATTGAATATTGTAGGACCAGGCATGGTAGCTCACACCTATAATCCCAGCACTTGGGAAGCTGAGATGAGACGATCGCTTGAGCTCCAGAAGTTTAAGACCAGCCTGAGCAACGTAATAAGACCCCATCCCCATTCAATTTTTTTAATTTACCATTTTAACCATTTTAAGGATACATTTCAGTGGGCAGTGTATACTCCTGTGTTTGGTTCTGTCACTTAACATTCTATTTTTATGTGACTCATCCACAATGTTGGGTGTAGTTATGGTTCA
>NW_022442831.1:0-4159 GCF_009761245.1 Sapajus apella
GAAACACACGCCCACTGCGGCTTCAACTGTAAACATCACCCCTAGCCATGAAACACACGCCCACTGTGGCTTCAGCTGTAAACATCACCTGTAACCCAGCTGTGGCGTCAGAGTCCCTCAGCCTGCCTGTCTCTATGCTCCCTAGAGTTGTGAGCAGGGTCACTGAAGAAGCCAGCCAAACTCCATCCACGCCCTGTGATGGGGACAAGGGAACTTCCCCCTTTCTACTGGGGCCTCGTCTGGGATCTCAGAAGGCGAGTGTGAGCGAATGTGGAAATGTCGGGTCTGCCTGTCTTCCAAAACCCTGCCACCTCTCTCTTTCCTGTGGGTGAGAGGCTCTGTTTTCCTTTCATCTCTTTTTAAATCTCTTACATGGTTTAAAAATGCCTTTTATTGCCTTCTTTATAAGGTTAGGAGCCCTGCTACGGGCTTCGGCAATGTTACTAAGTGAAATGAGCATCTGGCTCAGCCGCCAAAGGTGCAAATCAGACCAGTGTTTCCTGGCGCTCCCAGGTAGGCCTCCTCCTCGACAGCCGCAGGCACACAGGGCTCCGGGCACCTCTCCTTAATCGTTCCCTCCCCAGCTCAGGCGCCTGGGCGTGCCCACAGCAGGCAGAGGCCACGCCGGACAGCCGCCACGGGGCGGGAGGAGGCTGAGGCCGAGGCCGGGACCCTGCAGGGAGCCTCTTGGTCAAGTGTGACAAGGAACCTTTCCTCCCCTGGCCAAGGAATTCCACCTGGTCTGAACTGCGGGAGGATGGAACATTATAAGAATTAGAGGAACCCCGTTGCACCAAGCAAGGGGTTCTTCCCACAGAACCTCCCCCTTTTTGCCGTTTAAAATGTTTTTCTCTTTTTTCCTTTTCTAAGTGAGAGGAGAGGGCTCCCCTCCCAGCTGTTTCTAATGGGAAGTCAGCAGAGGAGCGACTCCTGCTGGCTGAGGGCTGCAAGTTCGGCCGGCACGTTTGACACACTGAACAGATACACATGGGCTCTAAAATATCTTTTCAGTCCCAAACTGGATTCCAAGCTTCAGGCTGAGGCCTTAGAAAGAAAAACCAGGTCTGAGGGATCCAAAGCCAGGCCACGTGCACAATGTAAATGGGCGGCACCAATTCCTGCCTACTAAACCCCCACCCCACGGAAGGAGGCCACGCTTCATGGCATGAACAGGCCAGGGAACTCAAGGTTTGCCAACAGCAGGGAGAAAGGGAGGTGTGGGTGAGGGCAGTTAATTCCTAGTCTCCAGGTTTCCCTGCTTCGTGGGTACACACCGCATTGGTACCCACGGCTGGCACCTGCCAAGGTTGCCAGGGATCAGGAGTAAGGAGTAGAGAGGGAAAGGATCATGCTCACTTTCTCTCTCCATCACATCCTGAGCTTTTGCTAAAAGATGGAAGAGAATGAGGGACGCCTCTATTCCCTGCCTTTCAGAATGGGCAACCAGGTCTCTTCATACACCCAGCTTATACTCCTCTGGAGTGTGTCCTGAACCACTGGGACGGCTTTGACCTTCAGAATCTGGAGGAAAAATGCCTCATAACCCTCCAAATAAAGGTTTGGCCAAATTATGAAGGACTGGGCCAGCCCTCAGAAGGAAACATTCATTTTGATACCATTCTGCAGTTGAAACTTTTCTGTAGCTATGGGGACAGATGGTCTGAGGCCCCATGTATGCAGGCTTTCTATACCTTGCAAGGCAATCCAGACCTTTGCCGACAGGGTCGGATTCATCCAGTCCTCCTGCATGCCATCTCAGAGAAGGCTGCAAGGTGTAAACCCAGGGCATTAGGATAGAGTCCCAGAGGCACCCTCAGCAGAGGAGCCAGCTCCCTCAAGGCCTGCTCCTCCGGATTCACCCTGACCTCCCTATCCAGCTTCAGCCTCTCACTTGCCCCCTCCTAGAAATCCTCTCTAAAGAAGCTACAGTCTCACTCTGGCTCCCCCAACAGATGCCTGGTGAACTTGGGCCCAGTAAGGTCTAGGTCCCTTTCTTCCTACAGAACTTAAAGCAAATTAAGGGGGATCTTGGCAGTTTTCAGATGACCCTGATAGGTATATAGAGGCTTTCCAGAATCTCACCTGAATATTTGAACTCTCCTGGAGAGACATTAGGTTACTTTTGAATCGGACTGTGATGGACACTGAGAAACAGGCCAGTCTGCAAGCAGCAGAGAGATTTGGGGTTGAGGTTTGCATCACATGTAGCATCAGGGAAGGGGGCAAATATTATCCAACCAGAAGAGAAGCAGTACCAGTGAACAACCCTAAATGGGATCCCAGTGATGAGATGGAAGACGGGAGGCGGGAGGAGGAGCTGCTTTTAGGTGTGTGTAATGGAAGGCTTACGCGAGACTAAAACCAAGTCTGTCAATTATTCTGACTTGTCCATGATCGACCGGGAATTTGGTGAAAATCCCATCGCCTTCCTGGAAAGGCTAAGAGAGGCCTTGGTAAAGCTCGCCACTCTTTGTCTCCTGATTCCGTTGAGGGACAGCTAATCCGAAAGCATAACTTTATTACTCAGGCAGCGCCTGACATCAGGAGGAAGTTGCAAAAACTGGCGCTGGGACCAGGTAGAAAATAAAAAGAAGTTTACCTTCGAAGTTTCCCTTCTTGTTAAAGAATGAGACTAATGTTAGAATAACAGTTTCTTTTACAGAGTTTCTTCAAAGCCTTCTTGCTTTTTGTTAGTGACTCTTTGTTAAGCCCTATCCCATGTAGCTGTTAGATATAAAAGAATAAGAACATTCTACGTCCTTGTACTCTAACCAAGATGTTTATGTTATTACTTTTCTAAGTCCTTTTGCAAGCAGCTTCCTCTGCCGTCCTTATTTAGAATTCCTCTTTTCCTTTGTTCTCCATGGCCTTCACCTATTTAGAAAAGTTTTAAGTTGTTAGCCAACCAAGTTTAGTTTGGATTGTGAAGTCTAGCTCCAACCAATGGAGATCAGACACAGCAGTAAGGACCTGATACATAAAGAATAAATATACCTGCTTTTCCTTTGTTCAGTGTACTCTCATGGCAAGATGGCTGATGAGAAGTACCCTTTCTGCAGAAGGTAAAATTACCTTGCTGAGAAAACTTTTTGTCTAAATACTAATTTTTCTTTGCAGTACCTGAGAACAAGCATTCTATCTCTCACAGACCAGATAGTACATTAGATGACTTCCTAAAAGTGGCCACCTCAGTCTTTTATAATAGAGACAGGGAGCCCCAGGAAAGTGAGAGGAGACACAAGAAAGAGACAAGAGCTTCAGTGACCGCCATGTAAGCCCACAAACCCCAGAATTCCCAGGGTGACCTGTTAACTGCTAAACATATGGCAAAAACAGTTACCTCATTCTAAAGTTTGTCTGCTCTTGTACAGGGTTTAATTTTTTTCATCAGGGTGAAACAGCGTGGGGTACAGCATTGCTATTAGTATATCTCACTTCTTATCTTTGTGATCTTTGGCAGTAAATTCTTTGTATAACACACATCTTTAACACATGCATACTTAACCTTATAAAACTCTTTTTTTTTACTCTCATGCCAAGAAGCCATCAAACTCTCAAGTGGTCAGGCAACCAGAGCCTCAGACAATGACTCCCTTTTGCTAGGAACCCTTACACAGACCTCTGGGAGGAATCTGACTATATTTTCCCCAAAGCAACACCCACTGTCAGCAGGAAGCAGCTAAGACTGGCCATCACTCATATTCTAATAGCAGTTAGAGGTCATCTTCAGAGAGGGGAAATGATATGGGAGTGTGGGGAAGGGAAGAGCGTGGTCCCTTTAAATGATACAGAAGGGAGGTGCTGGGTAGAGGAGGGCACTGTCCCTGGCTAGGGCTCCACCCCCACAGACCTAGGTGAGGACAGGCACTTCTGCCTTCACGCCCACATGTGGCATTTTCTAAGACCACCCTGGCCCGCCATGCTCCCATCCTGAGCCTATAGAAAACCAAGACCCCAGCAAGGCAGAGACTGAAGCCACTGAATACTGAGAGGAACAAGACAAGCAGCTGGACATGGAGAGGATGTGGAGGGAGCCTGTGGGCGGAAGGGCTCACCCACAGAAGGAGGCAGGCTGGCAGGCCCTAACCCATGGGACCAGAAGGGCTTGTCCAGAGCAGTCGGAGGAGAGCCGGGCCGCTGAATGGCCCAACTCCAGGGG
>NW_022442832.1:0-4159 GCF_009761245.1 Sapajus apella
TATATGGTGTAATGAGAAATATCTGGCTCTAAAACAAAAGCAGAGCTCTCTAGTAGAACTGTTGTCAAGACTTGCATTCAACTTACAGAGATAAACTGATGTGTGTCTGTAGCAGTTCAGAAACCCTTTCTTTGGAGAATCCAGAAATGGATATTTCCAGCCGTAAACAGGCACATAGAATTAGCAGTAAGACTGCATCTAAAACACAGAAGAAACACATATTTCAAACTGCTCTTCTGTCGGTTTGTTCACCTTAGGAAGTTGCATCTATGTTTACATTCAGCGAGTTGCAAACACGTTTCTTCTAAAAGCTGCGTTTGCATATTCCAGAGTGAATGGGAGTATATGGTGTAATGAGAAATATCTGGCTCTAAAACAAAAGGGGGGCTATCATGCAGAATGATTGTCAAGGTGTTCATTCAAGTTACAGACATAAACTGATGTGTGTCTCTAGCAGTTCAGAATCCCTTTCTTTGGAGAATCCAGAAACGGCTATTTCCAGCCACATACAGGCATACAATAAGTAGCAGTAAGACTGTGCCTAAAACACTGAAGAAACGAATATTTCAAACTGCTCTGCTGTGTGTTGGTTCATCTTAGGAAGTTGCACCTGTGTTTAGATTCAGCGAGTTGGAAACACGTTTCTTCTAAAAGCTGCATTTGCATATTCCAGAGTGAATGGGAGTATAAGCTGTAATGAGAAATATTTGCCTCTAAAACAAAAACGGATCTCTCTAGCAGAATGATTGTCAAGGTGTACATTCAACTTAGAGAGCTAAACTGACGTGTGCATGTAGCTGTTCAGAAAACAGTTCTTTGGAGAAACCAGAAACGGATATTTCCAGCCGTATACAGGCATATAAGAATTAGCAGTAAGACTGCGTCTGAAAAACAGAAGAAACACGTATTTCAAACTGCCCTGTTGTGTGTTTGTTCACCTTAGGAAGTTGCATCTATGTTTAGATTCAGCGAGTTGGAAACACGTTTCTTCTAAAAGCTGCTTTTGGATATTCCTGAGTGAATGGGAGTATAAGGTGTAATGAGAAATAACTGGTTCTAAAATGAAAACGGAGTTCTCTAGCAGAATGGGTGTCAAGGAGTACATTCAACTTACAGAGATAAACTGATGTGTGTATGTAGCTGTTCAGAAACACTTTTCTTGGAGAATCCAGAAATGGATACTTCCAGGCATATACAGACATATAAGAGTTAGCAGTAAGACTGCGTCTAAAACACAGGAGAAACGTATATTTCAAGATGCTCTGCTGTGTTTTGATTCACCTTAGGAAGTTGTATATGTTTAGATTCAGCGACTGGGAAACACATTTCTTCTAAAATTTGCATTTCGATATTCCAGAGTGAATGGGAGTATATGCAGTAATGAGAAATATCTGTCTCTAAAACAAAAACGGAGCTATCTAGCAGAATGGTTGTCAAGGTGTATATTCAACCTACAGAGTTAAACTGATGTGTGTCTCCAGCTGTTGAGAAACCCTTTCTTTGGAGAATCCAGAAATGCATATTTCCTGTCATATACAGGTGCAGAAGAATTGGCAGTGAAACCGCATCTAAAACTCACGAGAAACGAATATATCAACCTGCTCTGCTGTGTGTTGGTTCACCTTAGGAAGTTGCATCTATGTTTAGATTCAGCGATTTGGAAACACGTTTCTTTAAAAGCTGCATTTGGATATTCCAGAGTCAATGGGAGTATAAGGTGTAATGAGATATCTGGCTCCAAAATAAAAATGGAGCTCTCTAGCAGAATGGTCCTTAAGGTGTACATTCAAATTACAGAGTAAAACTGATCTGTGTATGTCGCAGTTCAGACACACTTTCTTTGGAGAATCTAGAAATGGACATTTCCAGCCATATACAGGCATATAAAAATTAGCAGTATGACTGCTTCTAAAACACAGAAGAAACACATATTTCAAACTGTTCTGCTGTGTGTTTGTTCACCTTAGGAAGTTGCATCTATGTTTACATTCAGCGAGCTGGAAACACGTTTCTTCCAAAAGCTGTGTTTGGATATTCCAGAGTGAAAGGGAGTATATGGTGGAATGAGTAATGTCAGGCTCTAAAACTGAAGCGGAGCTATCTAGCAGAGTAGTTGTCAAGGTGTACATTCAAGTTACAGACTTAAAGTGATGTGTGTCTCTGGCAGTTCAGAAACCCTTTCTTTGGAGAATCCCGAAACGGATATTTCCAGTCATACACAGCATATAAGAATTAGCAGTAAGACTGTGTTTAAACACAGGATAAACGAATATTTCAAACTGCTTTGCTGTGTGTTGGTTCATCTTAGGAAGTTGCATCTATGTTTAGATTCAGCGAGTTGGAAACACGTTTCTCCTAAAAGCTGAGTTTGTATATTCCAGAGTGAATTTGAGTATAAGCTGTAATGAGAAATTTCTGGCTCTAAAAGAAAAACGGAGCTCTGTAACAGAATGGTTGTCAAGGTGTACATTCAACTTACAGAGTAAAACTGATGTGTCTATGTAGCACTTCAGAAAACGTTACTTTGGAGAAACCAGAAACAGATATTTCCAGCGGTATACAGGCATATAAGAATTAGCAGTAAGACTGCGTCTGAAACACAGAAGAAACACATATTTCAAACTGCTCTGCTGTGTGTTTGTTCACGATAGGAAGTTACGTCTATGCTTACATTTAGCGAGTTGGAAACACGTTTCTTTAAAAAGCTGCGTTTGGATATTCCAGAGTGAATGGGAGTATCAGCTGTAATGAGAAATATCTGGCTCTAAAACAAAAACGGAGCTATGTAGCAGAAAGGTTGTCAAGGTGTACATTCAACTTAAACAGTTAAACTGAGATGTGTCTCTAGCAGTTCAGAAACACTTCCTTTGCAGAATCCAGAAACGGATATTTCAAGCCATATACATGCATAAAAGAATTAGCAGTAAGACTGTGTCTAAAACATAGGAGAAACGAATATTTCAAACTGCTCTGCTGCGTGTTGGTTCATCTTAGGAAGTTGCATCTATGTTTACAGTCAGCGAGTTGGAAACACGTTTCTTCTAAAAGCTGCGTTTGGGTATTTCAGAGTGGGAGTATAAGCTGTAATGAGAAATATCTGGCTCTAAAACAAAAACGGAGCTGTCCAGCAGAATGGTTGTCAAGGTGTACATTCACCTTACAGAGTTAAACTGATGTGTGTATGTAGCTGTTCAGAAACCCTTTCTTTCGAGAATCCAGAAATGAATATTTCCAGCCATATACAGGCATATAAGACTTAGCTGTAAGATCGCGTCTAAAATACAGGAGAAATGTATATTTCAAACTGCTCTGGTGTGTGTTCATTCACCTTAGGAAGTTGCATCTATGCTTAGATTCAGCCAGTTAGAAATACGTTTCTCCTAAATGATGTGTTTGGATATTCTTTAGTGAATAGGAGTATAGAGTGTAATGACAATTATTTGGCTGTAAAACACAAAGTGAGGTATCTAGAAGAATAATAGTCAAGGTGTATATTCAACATATAGAGGTAAACTGATGCGTGAATGTAGCAGTTCAGGAATGCTTTCTTTGTTTAATGTAGAAACAGACATTTCCAGGCACATACAGGTATATAAGAATTAGTGGTAAGATTGCGTCTAAAACACAGGAGAAACATATATTTGAAACTGCTCTTCCTTGTGCTGGTTCACCTTGGGAAGTTGAATCTCTTTTTAGATTGAGCGAGTTAGAAACACGTTTCTTCTAAAAGCTGCGTTTGGATATATTGTTAATGGGAGTACAGGGTTTAATATGAAATATCTGTCTCTAAAGCAAAATCGGAGCTATGTAGCAGAATGATTGTCAAGGTGCATATTCGTCGTACAAAGTGAAACTGATGTGTGAATGTAGCAGTTCAGAAATCCTTTGTTTGTTGAATCTAGAAACAGATATTTCCAGCCATATACAGGTATGTAAGAATTAGCGGTAAGATCGCCTCTAAAACACAGGAGAAAAGTATGTTTCAAACTGCTCTGCTGTGTTCGTTCACCTTAGGAAGTTGCATATATGATTAGATTCAGTGAGTTAGAAACACGTTTCATCTAAAAGCTGCGTTTGGATATTCCCGAGTGATGGGAGTATAGGGGGTAATGAGAAATATCTGGCTCTAGAACAAAAACGGAGCTATCAAGCAGAATGA
>NW_022442833.1:0-4159 GCF_009761245.1 Sapajus apella
TCATTCTGCTTGATAGCTCCGTTTTTGTTCTAGAGCCAGATATTTCTCATTACCCCCTATACTCCCATCACTCGGGAATATCCAAACGCAGCTTTTAGATGAAACGTGTTTCTAACTCACTGAATCTAATCATATATGCAACTTCCTAAGGTGAACGAACACAGCAGAGCAGTTTGAAACATACTTTTCTCCTGTGTTTTAGAGGCGATCTTACCGCTAATTCTTACATACCTGTATATGGCTGGAAATATCTGTTTCTAGATTCAACAAACAAAGGATTTCTGAACTGCTACATTCACACATCAGTTTCACTTTGTACGACGAATATGCACCTTGACAATCATTCTGCTACATAGCTCCGATTTTGCTTTAGAGACAGATATTTCATATTAAACCCTGTACTCCCATTAACAATATATCCAAACGCAGCTTTTAGAAGAAACGTGTTTCTAACTCGCTCAATCTAAAAAGAGATTCAACTTCCCAAGGTGAACCAGCACAAGGAAGAGCAGTTTCAAATATATGTTTCTCCTGTGTTTTAGACGCAATCTTACCACTAATTCTTATATACCTGTATGTGCCTGGAAATGTCTGTTTCTACATTAAACAAAGAAAGCATTCCTGAACTGCTACATTCACGCATCAGTTTACCTCTATATGTTGAATATACACCTTGACTATTATTCTTCTAGATACCTCACTTTGTGTTTTACAGCCAAATAATTGTCATTACACTCTATACTCCTATTCACTAAAGAATATCCAAACACATCATTTAGGAGAAACGTATTTCTAACTGGCTGAATCTAAGCATAGATGCAACTTCCTAAGGTGAATGAACACACACCAGAGCAGTTTGAAATATACATTTCTCCTGTATTTTAGACGCGATCTTACAGCTAAGTCTTATATGCCTGTATATGGCTGGAAATATTCATTTCTGGATTCTCGAAAGAAAGGGTTTCTGAACAGCTACATACACACATCAGTTTAACTCTGTAAGGTGAATGTACACCTTGACAACCATTCTGCTGGACAGCTCCGTTTTTGTTTTAGAGCCAGATATTTCTCATTACAGCTTATACTCCCACTCTGAAATACCCAAACGCAGCTTTTAGAAGAAACGTGTTTCCAACTCGCTGACTGTAAACATAGATGCAACTTCCTAAGATGAACCAACACGCAGCAGAGCAGTTTGAAATATTCGTTTCTCCTATGTTTTAGACACAGTCTTACTGCTAATTCTTTTATGCATGTATATGGCTTGAAATATCCGTTTCTGGATTCTGCAAAGGAAGTGTTTCTGAACTGCTAGAGACACATCTCAGTTTAACTGTTTAAGTTGAATGTACACCTTGACAACCTTTCTGCTACATAGCTCCGTTTTTGTTTTAGAGCCAGATATTTCTCATTACAGCTGATACTCCCATTCACTCTGGAATATCCAAACGCAGCTTTTTAAAGAAACGTGTTTCCAACTCGCTAAATGTAAGCATAGACGTAACTTCCTATCGTGAACAAACACACAGCAGAGCAGTTTGAAATATGTGTTTCTTCTGTGTTTCAGACGCAGTCTTACTGCTAATTCTTATATGCCTGTATACCGCTGGAAATATCTGTTTCTGGTTTCTCCAAAGTAACGTTTTCTGAAGTGCTACATAGACACATCAGTTTTACTCTGTAAGTTGAATGTACACCTTGACAACCATTCTGTTACAGAGCTCCGTTTTTCTTTTAGAGCCAGAAATTTCTCATTACAGCTTATACTCAAATTCACTCTGGAATATACAAACTCAGCTTTTAGGAGAAACGTGTTTCCAACTCGCTGAATCTAAACATAGATGCAACTTCCTAAGATGAACCAACACACAGCAAAGCAGTTTGAAATATTCGTTTATCCTGTGTTTAAACACAGTCTTACTGCTAATTCTTATATGCTGTGTATGACTGGAAATATCCGTTTCGGGATTCTCCAAAGAAAGGGTTTCTGAACTGCCAGAGACACACATCACTTTAAGTCTGTAACTTGAATGTACACCTTGACAACTACTCTGCTAGATAGCTCCGCTTCAGTTTTAGAGCCTGACATTACTCATTCCACCATATACTCCCTTTCACTCTGGAATATCCAAACACAGCTTTTGGAAGAAACGTGTTTCCAGCTCGCTGAATGTAAACATAGATGCAACTTCCTAAGGTGAACAAACACACAGCAGAACAGTTTGAAATATGTGTTTCTTCTGTGTTTTAGAAGCAGTCATACTGCTAATTTTTATATGCCTGTATATGGCTGGAAATGTCCATTTCTAGATTCTCCAAAGAAAGTGTGTCTGAACTGCGACATACACAGATCAGTTTTACTCTGTAATTTGAATGTACACCTTAAGGACCATTCTGCTAGAGAGCTCCATTTTTATTTTGGAGCCAGATATCTCATTACACCTTATACTCCCATTGACTCTGGAATATCCAAATGCAGCTTTTAAAGAAACGTGTTTCCAAATCGCTGAATCTAAACATAGATGCAACTTCCTAAGGTGAACCAACACACAGCAGAGCAGGTTGATATATTCGTTTCTCGTGAGTTTTAGATGCGGTTTCACTGCCAATTCTTCTGCACCTGTATATGACAGGAAATATGCATTTCTGGATTCTCCAAAGAAAGGGTTTCTCAACAGCTGGAGACACACATCAGTTTAACTCTGTAGGTTGAATATACACCTTGACAACCATTCTGCTAGATAGCTCCGTTTTTGTTTTAGAGACAGATATTTCTCATTACTGCATATACTCCCATTCACTCTGGAATATCGAAATGCAAATTTTAGAAGAAATGTGTTTCCCAGTCGCTGAATCTAAACATATACAACTTCCTAAGGTGAATCAAAACACAGCAGAGCATCTTGAAATATACGTTTCTCCTGTGTTTTAGACGCAGTCTTACTGCTAACTCTTATATGTCTGTATATGCCTGGAAGTATCCATTTCTGGATTCTCCAAGAAAAGTGTTTCTGAACAGCTACATACACACATCAGTTTATCTCTGTAAGTTGAATGTACTCCTTGACACCCATTCTGCTAGAGAACTCCGTTTTCATTTTAGAACCAGTTATTTCTCATTACACCTTATACTCCCATTCACTCAGGAATATCCAAAAGCAGCTTTTAGAAGAAACGTGTTTCCAACTCGCTGAATCTAAACATAGATGCAACTTCCTAAGGTGAACAAACACACAACAGGGCAGTTTGAAATACGTGTTTCTTCTGTTTTTCAGACGCAGTCTTACTGCTAATTCTTATATGCCTGTATACGGCTGGAAATATCCGTTTCTGGTTTCTCCAAAGAACTGTTTTCTGAACAGCTACATGCACACGTCAGTTTAGCTCTCTAAGTTGAATGTACACCTTGACAATCATTCTGCTAGAGAGATCCGTTTTTGTTTTAGAGGCAAATATTTCTCATTACAGCTTATACTCCCATTCACTCTGGAATATGCAAATGCAGCTTTTAGAAGAAACGTGTTTCCAACTCGCTGAATCTAAACACAGGTGCAACTTCCTAAGATGAACCAACACACAGCAGAGCAGTTTGAAATATTCGTTTCTTCAGTGTTTTAGGCACAGTCTTACTGCTACTTATTGTATGCCTGTATGTGGCTGGAAATAGCCGTTTCTGGATTCTCCAAAGAAAGGGATTCTGAACTGCTAGAGACACACATCAGTTTATGTCTGTAACTTGAATGAACACCTTGACAATCATTCTGCATGATAGCCCCCCTTTTGTTTTAGAGCCAGATATTTCTCATTACACCATATACTCCCATTCACTCTGGAATATGCAAACGCAGCTTTTAGAAGAAACGTGTTTGCAACTCGCTGAATGTAAACATAGATGCAACTTCCTAAGGTGAACAAACCGACAGAAGAGCAGTTTGAAATATGTGTTTCTTCTGTGTTTTAGATGCAGTCTTACTGCTAATTCTATGTGCCTGTTTACGGCTGGAAATATCCATTTCTGGATTCTCCAAAGAAAGGGTTTCTGAACTGCTACAGACACACATCAGTTTATCTCTGTAAGTTGAATGCAAGTCTTGACAACAGTTCTACTAGAGAGCTCTGCTTTTGTTTTAGAGCCAGATATTTCTCATTACACCATATA
>NW_022442834.1:0-4158 GCF_009761245.1 Sapajus apella
ATCTCGATGTCCAGGCCCAGCTTGGAGTTCATGACCTCCTGGTACTCCCTGATCAGGCAGGCCATGTCCTGCTTGGCCTTCTGCAGGGCGGCCTCCAGCTCGGCCAGCTTGCAGCGGGCGTCACTGAGGGCCGCCTCACCCTGCTGCTCAGACTGGGCCACCGCGGCTTCCAGCTTGGAGTTCTGAAGAGAACAGAGAGAAGAAGGCAGATTAGAGTCTCCGATGCTTACCTGGATGAGACCACACTCCCTACCAAGCTGAGAGCATCCGGAAACAGAGCCTCTTGCCTTCATCACCTGGGACTCACTGAGAAACCACACCAGGGACTCTACATGGACAGAGGGGCTGGAGAATGAACGCTGAGATCCAGGGAGGGCACACATAGGCTGTGCGACAAGGGTTAGGCATTCAGTCTCTCGGGCCTTGGGCACAGATGCCCCATACCTGGCACTTGGCGTTCTCCACCTCGGCCGTCAGCCTCTGGATCATGCGGTTCAGCTCGTTGATCTCCTCCTTGGTGCGGCGCAGGGTCTCCCCGTGCCTGATCACCGTGGCCTTCATCTCCTCGCACTGGGAAAGGAGAGATGCTCAGGAGGCTCAGGGCGGGACCACCCATCCATTCAGGACACCACGGATGGTTGTGCAGGGTGTGCAGTGCTCAGCCTGTGCAACCACATGTGGCAGTCCTGCCCTGCCACTCCAGCCTCAGAGAGACAGCCCTTCTCTTCTCGTCCCTAGGGACCAGCATCCCCAGGAAAGGAAGCATATTTAATAGATGCCTCACATCCCTCCCACTGCCATGTCTAGCAGACAGATGTGCTGCCCCACTCACCTTGCTGCGGTACCAGGACTCGGCTTCAGCCCGGCTGCGGGTGACAATGTCGTCGTACTGAGCCTTGATCTCAGCGACGACGCAGTCCATATTCAGGTCCCGGCTGTTGTCCAGCTTGACGACCACGGAGGTGTCTGAGATGTGGGATTGGAGAACGCGGATCTCCTGCAGGAGGTGAGGGCAGCGACTTTAGTTGAGAACACAGCCCCACCTACCATGTCCTGGACTCCACCTTCTCAGGCCTTCTCTGGTCCCCAGCCCACCCACTCACAGCCTCAGGGACAGCGGCGCCTACCCACATCCTATCCAACACCCCGCCCCCAGCTCTCCTCTCTGCTGGCTACCAGGCATCTGCCTGGCCCCTGAGCCTGCACCTCCTCATACAGCCGCCTCAGGAAGTCGATCTCCTGGACCAGGGCCTCCACGTTGGCCTCCAGGTCTGACTTGCGGAGGTAGGCGCAGTCCACGTCCTGCAAAGGTGGGGAGTGTTGGAGCGCAAGGACCCCGGTGATCCAGTCCCCAGACTACTCTTTCATCACACCCAATCCATGCAGCCAGGGAAAAGCAGTCCCCAGCATCCCATTCCCATGCCCTCCCCTTCCCTTCTGGCCCTTCCCGGAATGATCCAACATCCTCTTCCCCTCTAAGGACAAACCCTGTGGCCTTGGGCATTGCTCACCAGCCTTTCACCCCTGCCTGCCCTGCCATCTCTCCTTTCTCCCCTCTCCAGGTCCAGGAAGCCTGCCCAGACTGGCCCCCCATCACTCACACCCTGACCCTTTCCTGTTCCACAGCAGTGTTCAAAGAGCCCAATGGCTGCTCCTGCTTCTGCTCCATCCTCCCCTAGACCCTGGGATTATGTCCCTGCCTCAAGGTCAGACTCCTCACAATGCTAGACAGACTGCACTGTCCCTCAGCAGAGACAGAATCTACTAAGGCTCCAGGGGACTCAACCACAGGCCACAACCTCTGAAACAGAGCAAGACACACAGAGGTCAATGCAGCCCATCCTCCTGCCCAAGGCAGAAGCTGGTGGATATTCCAAGGTCATTGTCCTCTGCCAAGGCTCTGGATTCTCTATCCAATGGCCTCCACCTGGACAGTCTCAGCCTGCTGTGGAAAAGTCATTGCACCCCACACTGAGATTGAGACCCCCTGTGTCTCCCTAGGAAGAGCCTGTCATTCTGAGATCCCACGGGTCTGTGCTTCTCAATCCTGTGTCACTTGCCTTCTTCAGAGCCACAAACTCATTCTCAGCTGTTGCTCTCAGAGAAACCTCCTCCTCATACCTGAGACAGAGCAGAGGGCAGAGAGGGGAAGTCAGAGCAGAGCAGGTCTGTGCAGAGCCCCAACCCCGATCACAGCCATGGGGGCAGTACTAGGAACACAGCCACACAGCAGGCCCTGGCAGCCCAGCTGAGTCATTCCTGGTTGGATGTGGGATGTGTTTTGGATTCCCTCACCACTTTGAATTGGTGATGGAGAGGGCTTATCTGGGACCTCCCAGTTCTATTCCCAAAGGGGCTATGAGTTCTCCCAGGGGGCAAATAGAACTCAGCCCTCAGCCCCATTCCGGGAGTAGGCAGCATGGCCTCCCAGGGCCTGTAGCCCCAGCACTCCATCACTAATGCCAATCCTAGCTCAGGTGTGAGGGCCTCCCAGACCCGCACACACACCCAGAGCCCCAGACCTGTCACTGCTGAGCGACCCTGGGCTCACATCTGACAGGTGCTACAACTGTAGGGGCTGAGGGGCAGGAGAGAAGGCCTGGACCCTGCAGAGGCTTCCTCCCCACTGAGCACAGGGGAGAGCTGCTGGGTGATGTGGCTCAGGGAAGAGAGGGCTGAAGTGAGATAGAGACAGGTCGTGGGAGTCATAGCCCTCCTCTTACACAGGTGTCCGGACAAAGATTCCACAAAGGAAAAGAACCCAGACCCCACCACCCTCGGTCAACCTAGTGGTCATGGCCACTCACCCCACCTGGGAGTTCTTCCTATTGTCTAATCCAGTGTATTTAACCTAAACCCATTCCTGTGCCCAGCATCCCTCCTGTCCACACTCACTTCTTCTTGTAGCCCTCCAGCACCTCCTGCACGTGGTTGAGCTCCGAGGCCAGCCTCCCGCTGTCGGCCTCCACACACTCGGCCTCCCGCCGCAGAGTCTCGATGTAGCCCTCAAACAGGGGCTCCAGGTTGCTCTGGCAGCACTCGCGGTTCTGGAAGAACTGCAGCTTGGTCTCCAGCAGCTTGTTCTGCTGCTCCAGGAAGCGCACCTGCCATTCAGGGAGGGAAGGAGAGGCAGATGGTTTCTGGTGCCCCAAAGCCAGCTCTGGGGGCCTGGAGGAAGGGTGATGCTTTAATGGGAATCCCCAAGTCTGGAGCTTATCTGAGATTCAGTAGAGGCGGGCAGTGGGATACAGGCAGTTTCTGGATTTCCTGGCCATGATCTGTGTCTAGATTTTCCACTCAGGAGTGGAGCAAGGGCGGGGTCGGGGGGGTGTCAGTGCCTGCTCTCAGGGGAGTTGAGTGACTCCAAGCAGATGAACACAAGTGGAGGCTCAGCCCCTCACTCTGAAGCCAGGTGAGGCGGCAGTCCTCACAGGCAGAGTGCCCAGGTTCTGATCACAGATGGGGCTTCTGGGGATCGTGCCAGGAAGAGGGTGTCACAGGCCATCTGGAAGGGAGCTCAGCTGTCCCAGTCCTTCCCCTATGTCATCTGGAAGTCAGTGCACCCTACTGTCTCACCCTGGGGCTCCCCAGACTCCTCTGAGTTGAGCAGCAGTGGTCACATGGCCCCCCACCCCCAACTCCCTGATGTCTAGCTTGTGCTCCAGAGCAGCCTGGCCACACTTTTCCTCCACAAGCTCCTCCTATCTGAGTCTGGGTCTTTAGTGCGTGTATGTGTGTGTGTGTGTGTGTGTGTGTGTGTGTGTGTCTGTCTGTCTGTCTGCCTGCCTGCCTCTCCCAGCAGACTGGGATCTGAGACAGGCAGAGGTCTTTCTCCCTCTGACTCCATCCTCCGTGCCCAGCCCTGGCTATGTAGGTGGTGGTGGTTCAGGAAGGGTGTGATCCAGGACACCCACCTTGTCGATGAAGGCCGCGAATCTGCTGTTGAGGCCCTTGATCTGCTCCTTCTCCTCTTGCTTCACGCACTGCGCATTGGGGTCGATCTCCAGGTTGAGGGGCGTGAGGAGGCTCTCGTTGACCGACACGGTGGTGATGCAGGGGGGGGCTGGGTCCGCACACGCCCCCGGAGCGGTAGCCGAAGCTGCGTCCGCAGGAGCCGGCACGGAAGCCCCCGCACACGCTGTGGCTGCCGAAGCCCCC
>NW_022442835.1:0-4158 GCF_009761245.1 Sapajus apella
GAGGCAGTCCTCTCAGGAGGCCCAGATGGTTACCATGCAGCCATCCCCTTAATCAGTCACACCTTGGGTCAGCAGTTCAACCCCCTAGTTCCAAGACCCCTTTAAACCCTTATAAATTATTGAGGGACTCAAAGCTTTTCTTTCTGTGAGTTATAATCTATCAATGTTTATCATATTAGAAATAAAAACAGAAAAAATTTAAAGTTCATTAATTCATTTAAAAAGGAAATAAATCTATGACATTAACAAAAATAGCATGCTTTTATGAAAAATAACTACCTTTTCCAAAACAAAACAAAACAAAAGTCTTGAAAAGAGTGACACTGCCTTAGAATTTTGCAAATCTCTTTAATGTATGGATTAATAGACGACAGCTGGGTTCTCAGATCTGCTTCTGCAGTCAATCTGTTGCAATATATTTTGTTTGAAATCTATGGAGAAAATCTGTCCTCACACAGATATGTATTGAAAAAGGAAAGAGTATGTTAGTAGCTTTTTCAGTTAATTGTGGATATTTATTATTTGATACTACACCAAAATTTCAACATATGGTGGTTTCTTAAAGGTTATTTGTAATGTGGAATTTGAAATCCTATCAATGAACTTTCTGTGTTACATTAAATACTCTGTTACACTAAAATCCATTGGTCTAAAAACAAACAAAAAAGTACTCACTGGTCAATTCTGACTTTGAATACTGATTATGTAACATCATGCACTGGTCCTTTGGAAAATGAGCTGACCTTCCCAATGTTGACGCATTTCAAAAAATTTTTAAAATTGCATGCATTAATCACCACCAATCTCATCAAAAAAGTCTTGTCTCAATAGTTGATATTAGGAAGCTATGAAGTTTATAGTTGCACATACAGGTTTTCCAAAACTCTCATTTTTTTAAGTCCAGAATTTCATCATTGGTAACTGATATGGTTTGACTGTGTCCCCACCCAAATCTCATCTTGAATTTCCAAATATTATGGGAGGGACCCAGTGGGAGGTAATTGAATCACAGGGGCAATTTTTTCCTGTGCTATTCTCATGATAGTGAATAAACCTCACCCGATCTGACGGTTTTATAAAGAGGTGATCCCCATACAAGCTCTCTTTCTTTGCCTGCTGCCATCCATGTAAGATGTGACTTGCTCCTCCTTGCCTTCCACCATGATTGTGAGGCCTCCCCAGCCACATGAAACTGTAAGTCCATTAAACCCCTTCTTTCTATGTAAATTATCCAGGGTATATCTTTATCAGCAGTGTGAAAACAGACTAATTACAGTAAATTGGTACCAGTAGAGGGGGGCACTGTTGAAAAGATACCTAAAAATTTGGAAGCGACTTTGGAACTAGGCAACCGGCAAAGGTTGGAACAGTTTGGATGGCTCAGAAAAAGACAGGAAACTGTGGAAAAGTTTGGAACTCCCTAGAGACTTGTTGAATGGCTTTGACCAAAATGCTGATAATGATATAATGAAATCCAGGCTGAGGTGGTCTCAGATGAAGATGAGGAACTTGTTGGGAACTGGAGCAAAGTTCCAAAGTTACATTTTAGCACAGAGACTGGAGGAATTTTGCCCCTGGCCTAAAGATATGCAGAATTTGAACTTGAGAGAGATGATTTAGGGCATCTGGTGGAATAAATCTCTAAGCAGCAAAGCATTTAAGAGGTGACTTGGGTGCTGTTAAAGGCATTCATTTTTATAAGGGAAGCAAAGCATAAAAGTTCAGAAAATGTGCAGCCTGACAACGCAATAGAAGAGAATATCCCATTTTCTGAGGAGAAATTCAAGCCAACTGCAGAAAATTTGCATAAATAACCAGAAGCTGAATAGTAATCCCCTAGACAATGGGGAAAATGTCTCCAGGGTGTCAGGGGTCTTCACATCGGCCCCTCCCATAACAGGGCCAGAGGTCTAGGAGGAAAAAGTAGTTTTGTAGACTGGGATCAGGGTCGCTGTGCTGTGTGCAACCTAGGGACTTGGTGCCGTATAACCCAGCCCCTCCAGCCATGACTGAAAGAGGCCAATGTAGAGCTCGAGCCATGGCCTCAGAGGGTGCAAACCTCAAGCAGTGGCAGCTTCTATTGGTGTTAAGCCTGCTAGTGCATAGAAGTCAAGAAACTGGGGTTTGGGAACCTCCACATAGATTTCAGAGGATGTGTGGAAATGCCTGTATGTCCAGGTAGAAGTTTGCTGCAGGGGTGGGGCTCTGATAAAGAACCTCAGCTAGGGCAGTGCAGAAAAGAAACGTGGGGTCAGAGCCACCACACAGAGTCCTCACTGGGGCACTGCCTAGTGGGGCTGTGAGAGGAAGGCCACCATCCTTCAGACCCCAGAATGGTAGATCCACTGACAACTTGCACTGTGTGCCTGGAAAAGCTGCAGACTCTCAATGCCAGCCCATGAAAGCAGCCAGGAGGAAAGCTGTACCCTGCAAAGCCACAGGGGCAGAGCTGTCCAAGACCATGGGAACCCATCTCTTGCATTAGCATGACCACGTGTGTCATAGAGTCAAAGGGGATCATTTTGGAGCTTTAAGATTTGACTGCCTCCCTGGATTTCAGACTTGCATGGGGACTGTAGTCCCTTTGTTTTGGCCAATTTCTCCCATTTGGAATGACTGTATTTACCCAACGCTTGTATCCCCATTGTATCTAGGAAGTAACTAACTTGCTTTTGATTTTACAGGCTCATAGGTGGAAGAGACTTGCCTTGTCTTGAATGAGATTTCAGACTGTGGATTTTTGAGTTAGTGCTGAAATGAGTTAAGACTTTGGGAGACTGTTGGGAAGGCATGATTGATTTTGAAATGTGAAGACATGAGATTTGGAGGGACCAGGGGCAAAATAATATGGTTTGTCTGTGTCTCCACCCAAGTCTCATCTTGAATTCCCACATGTTGTGGGAGGGTCCCAATGGGAGGTAATTAAGTCATGGGGGCAAGTCTTTCCCATGCTGTTCTCATGACAGTGAATAAGTCTCACAAGAGCTAATGGTTTTATAAAGAGGCGTTTCCCTGCACAAGCCCTCTGTCTGCAGCCATTCACGTAAGATGTGACTTGCTCCTCCTTGCCTTCCACCTTGATTGTGAGGCCTCCTTGGCCACATGGAACTGTAAGTCCATTAAACCCTTTTTTCTGTATAAATCACCCAGTCTGGGGTATGTCTTTACCAGCAGCATGAAAACAGACTAATACTGTAACAAACATTGTCAATTATTTTCCTTGAAGTGATGTGCTTACTTCATTTATATTTTTGAAAATTTCCACCAAATAACCAAGTCTGAATAACCAGTTTATTTGTCAATAGTCCTTTCAAGTAAAAATAATGTTCCATGGGAAAAAGTTTCTTCCTGAGACAGCCATTATAGTCTAGTACTTTCCATTTTGTCACACTGAATTTTTAAAAGGCATGTTCTTGAGGGTAAAGATGACAAAATAATATTTACTACTTTATCAAAGACGTTTGTAAACACAACTGTCTAAAAAAAAAAAAAAAAAAAAAAAAAAACAACGAGAAACTGTGTGGTGATGAAGCATTCAGTGACTACTAGCACAGTCTGATGCCACTACCATGATTTGGACAAAGGGGCCAGGAGTTTGACTCCCCTGCCCTCCAACTGCTTCTGCACCAATATGCAAGTATCAACACTGTGAAAAGGCAAACAATATCTCAGTCCCCTTATTATGAAGATGGTTTTGACCTATGGACGCTCTGAAATGGTTTGAGGATTCCCAGGGATCCACAGCCGTATTTGATAACTGCTGCCTTAGGATTAGTAAAAGTACAAACTCTTATGCCTTCCCTACAGTCCATCTACTTCCAATTTTCTCCCAAAACTTCTCCAGGGGACCTTGCTTGGTGTCTTAAGACATCAGTGTCTTAATGAGAGCACAAGTCGACTGGTTTACAATCTGCAAATCTTATGAGTGCAAAGAATAACAAATATTTATTGATTATTAAAACCTGAGTGAATATTTTAAACTCTTGGTATTAACCTTTTAAAAAAAAAAAAAAAAGTTTATGTATGCCAGCTGGTAGCTCGCACCTTTAATCTTAATACTTTGGGAGGCCAAGACAGAAGGATCGCTTGGGAGGGAGGGAGGGAGGGAGGGAGGGAGGAAGGAAGGAAGGAAGGAAGGAAGGAAGGGGGGAGGGAGGG
>NW_022442836.1:0-4157 GCF_009761245.1 Sapajus apella
GATTGTAGGATGTAATGAGAAATATCTGGCTCTAAAACAAAAACGGGGCTATGTAGCAAAATGATTGTAAAGGTGTATATTCACCTCACAGAGTTATACAGATGTGTGAATGTAGCAGTTGAGAAACTCTTTCCATGGACAGTTTGGAAAGAGATATTTCCAGCCATTTACAGGCTCATAAGATTAGCGGTAAGATGGAATCTAAACCACAGGAGAAACCTCTGTTTCAATCTTCTCTGCTGTAGGTTCGTTCACCTTAGGAAGTTGCATCTATGATTAGATTCAGCGTGTTAGAAACACGTTTCTTCTAAAAGCTGCGTTTGGATATTCCTGAGTGAATACGAGTATTGGATGTAATGAGAAATATCTGGCTCTAAAACAAAAACGGAGCTATGTAGAAGAATGATTGTCAAGGCGTATATTCCTCTTAGAGAGTTAAACAGATGTGTGAATCTAGCAGTTGAGAAACCCTTTCTTTGGAGAATCTGGAAAGAGATATTTCCAGCCATATAGAGGCTCATAAGAATTAGCGCAATGATCGCGTCTAAACTACAGGAGAAACGTCTGTTTTAAAGTTCTCTGCTGTGTGTTCGTTCACCTTAGGATGTTGCATCTCTGTTTAGATTCAGCGAGTTAGAAACACATTTCCTCTAAAAGCTGCGTTTGGATATTCCTGAGTCCATGGGAGTATAGGAAGTAATGAGAAATAGATGGCTCTAAAACAAAAACGGGGCTATGTAGCAAAATGATTGTAAACGAGTATATTCAACTCACAGAGTTAAACAGAGGTGTGAATGTAGCAGTTGAGAAACCCTTTCTTGGGAGAGTTTGGAAAGAGATATTTCCAGGACTATACGGGCTCATAAGTATTAGCGGTAAGATGGAATGTAAACCACAGGAGAAACGTCTGTTTCAATCTTCTCTGCTGTGTGTTCGTTCACCTTTGGAAGTTGCATCTATGATTTGGTTCAGTGAGTTAGAAACACGTTTCTTCTAAAAGGTGCGTTTGGGTATTCCTGAGTGAATGGCACTGTAGGATGTAATGAGAAATATCTGGCTCTAAGACAAAAACGAAGCTATATAGCACAATGGTTGTCAAGACCTATATTCAACATAGACAGTTAAACAGATATGTGAATGTAGCACTTGAGAAACGCTTTCTTTGGAGAATATGGAAAGAGATATTTTCAGCCATATACAGGCTGATAGGAATTAGCGGTAAGATCGAATCTAAACCACAGGAGAAATGTCTGTTTCAATCTTCTCTGCTGTGTGTTCGTTCACCTTAGGAAGTTGCATGTATGTTTAGATACAGTGAGTTAGAAACAAATTTTTCCAAAAGCTGCGTTTGGATATTCTTGAGTCAATGGGAGTATAGGATGTAATGAGAAATATCTGGCTCTAAAACAACAATGGAGCTATGTAGCAGAATGATTTTCAAGGTGTATATTCACCTTACAGAGTTAAGCAGATGTGTGCATGTAGCAGTTGAGGATCCCTTTCTTTGACGAGTTTGAAAAGAGATATTTCCAGCCGTATACAGGCTCATAAGCATAAGCAGTAAGATCGAATCTAAGCCACAGGAGAAACGTCTGTTTGAAAATTCTCTGCTGTGTGTTCGTTCACCTTAGGAAGTTGCATCTATGTTTAGATTCAGCGGGTTAGAAACACATTTCTTCTATAAGCTTCGTTTGGATATCCCTCAGTCATGGGAGTATAGGATGTAATGAGAAATATCTGGCTCTAAAACAAAAACGGAGCTTTGTAGCAGAATGTATATCAAGGTGTATATTGACCTTACAGAGTTAAACAGATGTGTGAATGGAGCAGTTGAGAAACCCTTTCTTTGGAGTATCTGGAAAGAGATATTTCCAGCCATATACAGGCTCCTAAGAATTAGTGGTAAGATCGAATCTATACCACAGGAGAAATGTCTGTTTGAATCTTCTCTGCTCTGTGTTCATTCACTTTATGAAGTTGCATCTATGTTTAGATTCAGCTGGTTAGAAACACGTTTCTTCTAAAAGCTGTGTTTGGATATTCCTGAGTCAATGGGAGTACTGGATGTAATGAGAAATATCTTTCTCTAAAACAAAAACGGGGCTATGTAGCAGAATGATGGTCAATGTGTATGTTCACCTTACAGAGTTAAACAGATGTGTGAATGTAGCAATTGAGAAACCCTTTCCTTGGACAATCTGGAAAGAGATATTTCCAGCCATATACAGGATCATAAGAATTAGCGGGAAGATGGAATCTAAACCACAGGAGAAACGTCTGCTTCAATCTTCTCTGCTGTGTGTTCGTTCACCTTAGGAAGTTGCATCTATGTTTAGATTCAGCGGGATAGAAAGACATTTCTTCTGAAGTCTTCCTTTGGATATCCCTGAGTAATGGGAGTGTAGGATCTAATGTGAAATTTCTTGCTCTAAAACAAAAACGGGGCTATGTAGCAGAATGTTTATCAAGGTGTATATTCAGCTTAGAGAGTTAAACAGATGTGTGAATGGAGCAGTTGAGAAACCCTTTCTTTGAAGAATATGGAAAGAGATATTTCCAACCATATACAGGCTCATAAGAATTATTGGTAAGATCGAATGTAATCCACAGGAGAAATGTCTGTTTCAATCTTCTCTGCTGTGTGTTCGTTCACTTTAGGAAGTTGCATCTATGTTTAGATTTAGCTGATTAGAAACACGTTTCTTCAGAAAGATGTGCTTGGATATTCCTGAGTCAATGGGAGTATCGGCTGTAAGGAGAAATATCTTTCTCTATAAAAAAAATGGGCCTATGTAGCAGAATGATTGTCAACATGTATGTTCACCTTACAGAGTTAAACAGATGTGTGTTTGGAGCAGTTAAGAAAACCTTTCTTTGGAGAGTTTGGAAAGAGATATTTCCAGCCCTATACAGGCTCACAAGAATTAGCGGTAAGATAGAAACTAAACCACAGGAGAAACGTCTCTTTTAAACTTCTCTACTGTGTGTTCGTTCACCTTACGAAGTTGCATCTATGTTTAGATTCAGTGAGTTAGAAACACTTTTCTTCTAAAAGCTGCGTTTGTGTATTCTTGAGTCCATGGGAGTATAGGAAGTAATGAGAACTATCTGGCTCTAAAACAAAAACAGCGCTATATATCAGAATGATTGGCAAAGGGTATATTCAACTTACAGAGTTAAAAAGATGTTTGAATGGAGCAGTTGGGAAACCCTATCTTTGGAGAGTTTGGAAAGAGGTGTTTAAAGCCATTTACAGGCTCTTAAGCATAGGCGGTAAGATCGAATCTTAACCACAGGAGAAAGGTCTGTTTCAAACTTCTCTGCTGTGTGTTCGTTCCCCTTAGAATGTTGAATCTATGATTTGATTCAGCAAGTTAGAAACACGATTCTTATAAAAGCTTCGTTTGGATATTCCTGAGTGAATAGGAGTATAGGATGTAATGAGAAATATCTGGGTCTAAAACAAAAACGGAGCTATATAGCAGAATGATTGTCAAGGTGTATATTCAACTTACAGAGTTAAACAGATGTGTGAATGTAGCAGTTGAGGAACCCTTTCTTTGGAGAATCTGGAAACACTTATTTCCAGCCATAAACAGCCTCTTAAGAATCAGCGGTAAGATCGAATCTAAACCACAGAAGAAACGTTTGTTTCAAACTTCTCTGCTGTGTGTTATTTCAACTTAGGGAGTTTCATCTATGATTAGATTCAGCGAGATAGAAACATGTTTCTTCTAAAAGCTGCGTTTGGATATTCCTGACTCAGTAGTAGTATAGGATGTATTGAAAAATATCTGGCTCTAAAACAAAAACGGAGGTATATGGCAGAATGATTGTCAAGGAGTATATTCAACTTAGAGTGTTAAAGAGATGTGTGAACGTAGCAGTTCAGAAACCCTTTCTTTGGAGAATCTGGGAAGAGATATTTCCAGCCATATACAAGCTCATAAGAATTAGCGGTAAGATCGAATTTAAACCACAGGAGAAACGTGTGTTGCAAACTTCTCTGCTGTGTGTTCGTTCACCTTAGGAAGTTGCATCTATGTTTAGATTCAGCGGGTTAGAAACACGTTTCTTCTAAAAGCTTCGTTTGGATATCCCTGAGTCATTGGAGTATAGGATGTAATGAGAAATATCTTTCTCTAAAACAAAAACGG
>NW_022442837.1:0-1087 GCF_009761245.1 Sapajus apella
GTTTTAGACTCTTTACACGCTCTGGCTCCCTTACCAGAAGGAGAGTGTTTCCCAGATGCCTCAGCTGCCCATTGAGGATGAGACAGAGGCCCGTCCACAGATCCTTGTGAAAGAAATAACAGAGCCCTTGTAAGTATTTTTCAGAAGAAATAACAAATTGTAGACCAGATAGGGTTCAAGTCTATCTGGAAAGCAACATGAAAAACGGGTCTCCCGATACTCATGAAGGCAAATCATTTATAATTCATTCACGGACATAAAGAATTAAAATAAGAAATGCCAGGCACGGTGGCTCACGCCTATAATCCCAGCACTTTTGGAGGCCAAGGTGGGTGGATCACGAGGTCAAGATATTGAGACCATCCTGGTCAACATGGTGAAAACCCGTATCTACTGAAAATACAAAAAATTAGCTGGGCATGGTGGCACGTGCCGGTAATCCCAGCTACTCAGGAGGCTGAGGCAGGAGAATTGCCTGAACCCGGGAGGCGGAGGCTGCAGTGAGCTGAGATAGTACCATTGCACTCCAGCCTGGGTAACAAGAGTGAACTCCATCTCAAAAAAAAAAAAAAAAAAAAGAAAGAAATGCCTTGCACTGAAAGATAAATAAACTCTGCTTATTAGTGGCTCTGATCTACATTTCAAGCTACAGACTTCTATATACAGTATTCTACCTTGTGATTTTTACTCAGTGTATATGTAGTCCTACTTCCATATCTTACTATTATAGACATATTTAGGATTCAAATTGACCCAACAGCATTTCATACTATAGTAATGAGAAGTAGAAACATGTATGTCTCATAAACTATAAAGTTATTAAGGCAAACACAGTTGATTCTTGAACAATGCAGGGATTAGGTGTGCTGATCCCCAGTGCTGTCAAATCCCACGAGTAACTTTTGACTCCCAAAAGCCTACCTAATAGTCAATAGCCTACTATTGACCAGAAGCCTTACCAATGACATAAACAGTTGATTAACCCATGTCGTATATATATGTGTGTGTGTGTGTATACATATATATATATGTATATACAGTTTACTGTACTCTTGCCTTAATAGAGTAAGCTAAAGGAAATATTGCT
>NW_022442837.1:1097-4157 GCF_009761245.1 Sapajus apella
GCAATTCAAATTTTCTAGTAATATCATGACTTTGCTTCTTGAGAATATGTTCAGCATCACAAGTGTCATTTTATATGGGTCAAATGGTGTTATTCAAGGTTTATGGTATTCCACTAAACATAAAAAGTACACAAGAACTGTGAGAGATTATGTTTACATAAAGGAGACATCACACGGTGTTTAAAGCGAATACTCGCCATGCTTGAGCTCACTGCCATAGCAACAGGAGGAGGCTATGAAATTATTGTAGTAGTAGAGTGTGTACTACAGCCAACTTTATGCATTTATGATTTAATCCTGTGCCTTTACATGTGTTTACTTCTCCCAGTTGTGAATGGTGTCATGTACATCTGTATTTGTGTGTGCAACATTCGATAAACATTTTAAAATAGATATTTGTATATTTTCCAATACTATGTGATAAAATAGACTAGTATCTACTTGTATTTTATGCATTCATGACATACCTAAATTTTTAAAAGTATTTCTAGGCTGCGTGGTTCATCTGCAAGTTCTTTCTAATTATTGCAAAGTTACAAAACATTTCCCAAGGTATTTTTTTTGTAAAAACTCTGCATATGAACGGACCTGCACAAATCAAACCTGTGTTGTTCAAGGGTCAGCTCTATTTGCAAGAGGAATCCCACAGGACTTTCATTTAAAGATAAAGGCTTACAATTCATAATAAAAAAATTGAAAAGAAACAATACAAGGACGTCAAGGGAAATAATAAATGCTTTCTGTTCTAAAACAAACCTTGCAGTTGAATGCTTATCCACCAAGACAAATTAAGACATTTTCCTTTCTATACTGGACAGACCCAAATTCTTAAGTGTTGTTTGCATTAGAATCCTCAAATACAAGGGAAAAAGCCACCTGAAACTGTGTTGCAAGGAAACATGTGAATGCTCACCAAATTCACTTCTCCGCATATCTCTTCGACTGAGAGTAGCAGAGGGCGGTCTCACAGGTGGCACCACTGTCAGTGGAGGGGAGCATTCCCCACCACTCACAGGTGATGGGCCATAAGAGCCATTCTGGCTCAGAGTACCTAAAGATGACCTAGTACACAGCCAGAGATGTTCAAAAAACATGTGCTGAAGATTTCTGGCTTTCTATAAATAGCCCCTTTCCTTGTTGTGTTAGAGACAATTATTGCCCATCTAATCACAGGGCATTATGCAGCACCCTTTTTGTCTCAAGAAACTTGGGGAGAAGTTACAGTGTGCTCAGTTAACTTCATCACTGCATTGCAAAGCCCTGCATTTGCAGTTGTTTCAGCAAGGGATAGAGAGAGAAGATGACTTGCTTTACAAGTTAATCGCTACTGTTCAGATCCTCTTACCAAAGGGTGGAGGAATTGGCCGAGGCCCGAAAGGTCCACAGAACTGAGGTGGTGGTCCATATTGAATGGGTGGTGGTACAGCGCCTCCGATGGGGGTGCTCATAAGAGGGACTCCAGGGAAAGGAGGGGGCCCTTTTGGAGTCATATTAACCTGCAGAGTAGAAGCAATTGAAGTTTTCAAATACTCTGGTATGACAGACAAAAGTACCAACACCAGTAAAGACTAAAACCCAATGAAGCAGATGTCAGGCACTTGACCAAAGGGCAGAATTAGGGCAACCACTACTACTCTCATTTGTTCCCACGGACTGCTTAGAAAGGTTAAAAGTATGTCACAGGAGCGAACATTTCTGCCATAATCGTTGTTATTGCTTGTATCTGCACATGGAAGGGAAAGCAGAGGTCATAAAGGGAAGTCATTCCTGACTAATACTATTTGTAAGGCAGTCACTCCCTGTGCACATCCCTCCCATCAGAATAATTTCCATGTTTAGAATGCAGAGAATGAAAGGGAATGAAAAACCCATTCTCTACCACGTAATAGCAATTATTCAGAGTACCTTCAACAGGCCTTTCCTGTGTTAACTCAAATTCTCCTGTCTCTAAATCTCTAATGGGACCATCTTGTTCTAAATATGCAGGAACACAGGCACAGAGAGTATGAGATAATTTGCTGACAGTCACACGGCTTGTAAGGAGCTGGGTTGGAATTCAATGCCAGGTTTGACTCCAAGGCCATCTTCTTTCCACCTCTGCTTCTCCTCTCTAACAGAGTAGTCTCTACTCTCTTTGAAGTCTTCTACTTCAAAGGGGTCTTGGGTCTTATGCAAGGTGCCCTTGGATAAAAAGATTCCTCAAGAGATGTGTATATCTCAACTCATGTGCTGGAACTCCACAGTATGTTCCAAAAGAGACAATGTTATATAAACCATTACACAGGCACACTCTATTTACCTTCATTCACTAGTAATACTGTCTACTATGAGACACTGCCTAATCATTTCCCATAGTGGTTTGGAAACTCTCAATCATTAAAATAAATGTTCTTTGATTTCAATACAGAGAAGCATGGTGAGGTATGATCAGAGGACTTACCACCTTGACAGCTAAACAGGTTACAAGAGAATACACCTATGTGAACATTGTTTAAGGACACTGCTGAGAACTGGCTCAAAGGGTAATTACAGGCTTCCACTATTCAGTACTTCGCTTGCAACAAACATTCTTCTGTTATCAATCCATAATTTCAGATCCTTCAAAATAGGTTTTGCCTGGTATACAGTTGGAGATATTCTTAAATAGCACATTTCCAAATCAAGACATAACAATGAATTATACAATTTACAATGAATTTACTTTGCATAAGAGCATTAAACACTGAAATACAGAAGAGTGGGGACTTTTTTCGCTGTTGTTTATGTTAATTACAGTTACAGCAAATGTTCTACACAGGTTAAATGTCTAAGCAAGCAGGAGAGAGGAGAAAAGGCCAACAAATCAGTCAGATTTCAGCAGCACTCCCAAGTCAAGGACAAAAGTAAGATCAATATCGCCAGGCAATTCATAGCCCAGTTAGGACCACACTTCTCTGTACTTACTCCTACTGGATGCTCAGCTGAAGATGTAATGCTGGGAACTGAGGGGACTTCAGGCTCTTGGAGAACAGTTTACTTTTTCAGAAAAATAAATGAGACAGTACAGACAGAACACACAAA
>NW_022442838.1:0-4156 GCF_009761245.1 Sapajus apella
GAACCCCAGGCAAGCAGGGCCTGGAGTGAACCTCAGCAGACCTACAGCAGAGGGGCCAGACTGTCAGAAGGAAAACCAAGAAACAGAAATAACCTCATCATCAACAAACAGAACGTCAATCTGAAAGATTTGAGACCCAATCTGAAAGCCAACAACTACAAAGTCGACAGGTGGATAAATCCTTAAAGATGGGAAGAAACCAGTGCAAAAAGGATGAAAACACCCGAAACCAGAACACCTCTCCTCCTACAAGGGATCACAACTCCTCACCAGCAAGGGAACAAGGTTGGAATGAGAACGAGTGTGATGAAATGACAGAATCAGACTTCAGAAGGTGGGTAGTAAGAAACTTCTGTGAACTTAAAGAACATGTTCTAACCAAATGCAAAGAAACTAAGAACCTTGAAAAAAGATTTGACGAAATGCTAACGAGAATGGACAAAATAGAAAGGAATATAAGTGAATTGATGGAGCTGAAAAACGCAACATGAGAGCTTCACGAAGCATGCACAAGTATCAACAGCCGAATTGACCAAGCAGAAGAAAGGATATCAAAGGTCGAAGATCAACTGAATGAAATAAAAAGGGAAGGCAAGACTGGAGAAGAGGGTAAAAAGGAATGAACAAAGTCTCCAAGAAATGTGGGACTATGTGAAAAGACCTAAACTACGTTTGATAAGCGTACCCGAATGCAACGAAGAGAATGAATCCAAGCTGGAAAATACTCTTCAGGATATTATCCAGGAAAACTTCCCCAACCTAGCAAGGCAGGCAAACATTCAAGTCCAGGAAATACAGAGAACACCACAAAGATATTCGTCAAGAAGAGCAACCTCAAGGCACATAATCGTCAGATTCACCAGGGTTGAAATGAAGGAGAAAATACTAAGGGCAGCCACAGAGAAAGGTCAGGTTACCCATAAAGGGAAGCCCATCAGACTCACAGCAGATCTCTCAGCAGAAACCCTACAAGCCAGAAGAGAATGGGGGCCAATATTCAACATCCTTAAAGAAAAGAACTTTCAACCCAGAATCTACTATCCAGACAAACTAAGCTTCATAAGTGAAGGAAAAATAAAATCCTTTGGGAACATGCAAGTACTCAGAGATTTCATCACCACCAGGCCAGCTCTACAAGAGCTCCTGAAAGAGGCTCTACACATATAAAGGAACAAGTACCAGCTCAACTAAAGGGCAAAACACGCAGCTAGCACCAAAATGGCAGTATCAAATTCGCACATAACAACGTTAACCCTAAATGTAAATGGACTAAATGCCCCAATCAAAAGACACAGACTGGCAAATGGGATAAAAAGACAAAACCCATCGGTGTGCTGTATCCAGGAAACCCATCTCACATGCAAGGATACACAAAGGCTCAAAATAAAGGGATGGAGGAAGATTTACCAAGCAAATGGAGAGCAAAAAAAAGCAGGAGTTGCAATTCTCATCTCTGATAAATTAGACTTTAAAGCAACAAAGATCATAAGAGACAAAGAGGGACATTACATAATGGTAAAAGGATCAATGCAACAAGAAGAGCTAACGATCCTAAATATATACGCACCCAATACAGGAGAACCCAGATACATAAGGCAAGTTTTTAATGACTTACAAAGAGACTTAGACTCCCACACAATAATAGTGGGAGACTTTAACACCCCATTGTCAACATTAGACAGATCAACCAGACAGAAAATTAACAAGGATATCCAGGACTTGAACTCAGACCTGGACCAAGCAAACCTAATAGACATTTACAGAACTCTCCACCCCAAATCCACAGAATATACATTCTTCTCAGCACCACATCACACCTACTCTAAAATTGACCACATAATTGGGAGTAAATCCTCCTCAGCAAATGCAAAAGAACGGAAATCGTAACAAACAGTCTCTCAGACCACAGTGCAATCAGGTTAGAACTCAGAATTCAAAAACTAACTCAGAACCGCACAGCTTCATGGAAACTGAACAACTTGCTCTTGAATGTTGACTGGATAAACAATGAAATGAAGGCAGAAATAAAGATGTTCTTCGAAACCAACGAGAATGAAGACGCAACATACCAGAATCTCTGGGACACATTTAAAGCAGTCTCTAGAGGAAAATATATAGCAATAAGTGCCCACATGAGAAGCAAGGAGAGATAAAAAATTGACACCCTATCGTCAAAACTGAAAGAGCTAGAGGAGCAAGATCAAAAAAACTCAAAGTCTAGCAGAAGACAAGAAATAGCTAAGATCAGAGCAGAACTGAAGGAGATAGACACACAAAAAACCCTTCAAAAAATCAATAAATCCAAGAGCTGGTTTTTTGAAAAGATCAACAAAATAGACAGACCACTAGCCAGATTAATGAAAAAGAAAAGAGAGAATAACCAAATTGATGCAATAAAAAACGATCAAGGGGATATCAGCACAGATTCCACAGAAATTCAAACCATCATCAGAGATTATTACAAACAACTCTATGCACATAAACTAATAAACCTGGAAGAAATGGATAAATTCCTGGACACTTGCCTCCTGCCAAGCCTAAACCAGGAAGAAGCCAAAACCCTGAACAGACCCATAACAAGGTCTGAAGTTGAGGCAGCAATTAAGAGCTTACCACCCAAAAAAAGCCCAGGTCCAGATGGGTTCACAGCTGAATTCTACCAGACATACAAAGAGGAGCTGGTACCATTTCTTCTGAAACTATTCCAAACAATACAAAAAGAGGGAATTCTTCCCAAATCATTTTATGACACCAACATCATCCTGATTCTAAAACCCGGCAGAGACTCAACAAGAAAAGAAAACTTCAGGCCAATATCCATGATGAACATAGATACAAAAATCTTCAATAAAATACTGACAAGCCGATTGCAACAGCACATCAAAAAGCTTATCCACCATGATCAAGTAGGCTTCATCCCGGGGATGCAAGGCTGGTTCAACATACGCAAGTCTGTAAACATAATTCACCACATAAACAGAACCAAAGACAAAAACCACATGATTATCTCAATTGATGCAGAGAAGGCCTTTGACAAAATTCAACAGCCCTTTATGCTAAAAACACTCAATAAGCTAGGTATCGATGGAACGTATCTCAGAATAATAAAAGCTATCTATGACAAACCAACAGCCAATATCATACTGAATGGGCAAAAACTGGTTCCCCTTGAAATGTGGCACCAGACAAGGATGCCCGCTCTCACCACTGCTATTCAATATAGTATTAGAAGTTCTAGCCAGAGCAATCAGGCAAGAAAAAGAAATAAAGGGCATTCAAATAGGAAAGGAGGAAGTCAAATTGTCTCTATTTGCAGACGACATGATTGTATATCTAGAAGACCCCATCGTCTCAGCCCCAAACCTCCTGAAACTGATAAGCAAGTTCAGCAAAGTCTCAAGATACAAAATCAATGTGCAAAAATCACATGCATTCCTATACACCAATAACAGACTTAAAGAGAGCCAAATCAAGAACAAACTTCCATTCACAATTGCCACAAAGAGAATAAAATACCTAGGAATACAACTAACAAGGAATGTAAAGGACCTCTTCAAGGAGAACTACAAGCCACTGCTCAACGAAATAAGAGAGGACACAAACAGATGGAGAAACATTCCATGTTCATGGTTAGGAAGAATCAATATCGTGAAAATGGCCATACTGCCCAAAGTAATTTACAGATTCAATGCTATCCCCATCAAGCTACCAATGACCTTCTTCGCAGAATTGGAAAAAACCACCTTAAACTTCATATGGAACCAAAAGAGAGCCCGCATAGCCAAGTCAATTCTAAGCAAAAAGAACAAAGCGGGGGGCATCACACTACCAGACTTCAAACTATACTACAAGGCTACAGTAATCAAAACAGCATGGTACTGGTACCAAAACATATCTACAACCACCTGATCTTTGACAAACCTGACAAAAACAAGCAATGGGGAAAGGATTCCCTGTTCAATAAATGGTGTTGGGAAAGCTGGCTAGCCATGTGCAGAAAGCAGAAACTGGACCCCTTCCTGACACCTTACACTAAAATTAACTCCAGATGGATTAAAGACTTAAACATAAGACCTAACACCATAAAAACCCTAGAAGAAAATCTAGGCAAAACCATTCAGGACGTAGGTGTAGGCAAGGACTTCATGACCAAAAC
>NW_022442839.1:0-4156 GCF_009761245.1 Sapajus apella
TGGAGATTCCTAGTTACTGACCATGTCCATGTTTAGCATTTGGCATCTTCATGATACTTTCATAAATATGACATTAATAGGAGATCACTAATATGATTTACAAATGGAATAACACATTTGCCTGCATTCCCTGAAAGAGTATAGATATTGGGTCCTGGTGACTTGAACTGACTCTTCCAAACTGTAGAAATTTATAAATGTATCAGATAAACTCAATTTCAGAACGATCGAGGAAAAATGTTAGGCCAAATAATGTGGCAGATTAACAGTGGTGCGATTTCTAGCCTGGGGGTTTAAAATGGACTTAAAGTTCTGTTCTATGTTTTATTTCTGAACTTGCCACTTTTGCATTCTGTGAGTTCAGTTTAAAGACAGTTACTCTAAGTCCATTTTCAGCCCTTGGGCTAGAAATCGTACCGCTGTTAATCTGCCACATTATTTGGCTGAATATTTTTCCTTGATCGTTCTGAAACTGAGTTTATCTGATACATTGATAAATTTCTACAATTTGGAAGAGTCAGTTCAAGTCACCAGGACCCAATATTTATACTCTTTCAGGGAATGCAGGCAAATGTTTTTCTTAATCATTCTGAAACTGGGTTTATCTAATACATTGATAAATTATTTCAAAGGAATTTTTATAGTTCAAATCACTTCACTTTTACCCTAAGAAATATAAATGACTAGGAATGACCTTGACACAGTGTTTAGCATCTGTACCCAATCTGACAATAATGTGTTCATCAAGTACCTATGGAGTAAATCACATACAGGCATATTTAGCTGAATGTCATTCTGGAAAATACATTTATTATATTAACCAAAATATCACTCTGTGTAGGTATTTTGTCATCTATTTAAGAAAAATGTAAAAAGAATGGAAATCATATGACAGTGACTTTAAGTCTTTCTTCAAAGTGCATGTGAGTCTTTTGCAGTACTTCATTCAGCCAAGTATTTGTTCTCTTCCTCATTCAGTAGAAGGCAGCTTTCAATTTGCTTAGAAGGCAACATTGGAAGGTTAGCGCTCATCAAAAACATAGAATTTTATTTTTTTCATATTTGTGTATGTTTATTTTAGATAACTAAAACTTCACAGAATTTAACAGCAAATAAAGTTTAAACATGTTTAGTTCATGTATCAGAATATCATATTATATACCCTAAATATATACAATTTTTATCTGTCAATCATACTTTAATAAAGCTGGAGGAAAATTAAAAAAAATTTTTTAGTTCTGTGCTTTAGCTCCAACTATCTCTATTTTACAATCTATAAAGCTCATGCCATAGTTCAGCACCAACAAGATCCACACAAAACAGTTTAAGCATCTTCTTATCCATCCTGTATGGTAGCTTTTGTTTGTTGTTGTTCTTGTTTTTAAGATAAAAGTCCTACTTTCAGACCTTGAAGTGGAATCCCTCTAGTCAGAGTACAAAACTTGGGTTGTACCTTTTTATTTTCATTGAACAGATACAAAAAAAAAAAAAAAAAAGGAAAAGAACTGTGTTCCACCATTGATTTAGGTTGTCAGCCTATATGTTGAATTTATAACACTGAAGCATCAGAAGTAACAAAATAATGCCCTGCCCCTATTCTTCCCCTCCATTTTAAATTTTTAAAAAGGCAACGAGAAAAATGTGTCATTTATTCTTTAAAATAAGGTGCAAAGAAGGATTACAACAACAAACGTCCTCATCCACACCTCCAATAACAGCTCACTATTCAGCATAATCTACCATGAGCTGATTCAGGGCTCACCTAGAGCTGTATTCACAGCTCCTGAATGCACCATGTTTGCTGTACCAGAGGCCTGCTCAATGGCTGCGTCTCTCTGTTCAGAGGTCATTACAAAAACACATAGAATTTTCAAATGTGGATTCAACTGAATAAATTTGAATTTCTGTAGGAAGAATCAAAATGCCTATTTAAAGATTGCAATATATGATAATCATTTTTAAAGGATTTTATTAAACCTGATAAGTTTTCCAGAAATGAATAAAAATCAGTTCTGAAACCAAAGCTGATTTTAAGAAAATTTGAAAATGTAAATCAGTCCTATCGTATCCATAATATAGCTTCTCCAAAACTTTCTCTTAAAGAGTCATTTTAAAATAACGATTAAAACATGTAACTGCTATCTTAATGTTTTGAAATTACTTAAAACATTTTAAACTATGAATATCATAGTTTAAAAGAAACCAGGGGGAAAAAAGGTAGAGAAAAAAATGTGAATTCCAGTCCAAAGCTTTAGTTGCCAAGTTTTCTAAGAATGACTTTTACCAATGTATGAACTCTTGTGAACAGAATGTAAGCTGGAAATCCTGAGCCTTTTGTCTAAAGCGGCATTATTGACTGCTGCTGTGATGCTCCTGTAATGTAATAAATTATTATTCAATTGCTGCAAAGTGCTGTTTTTGCCTTAAAATTTTGTGTGTCTTGACAAAAATAGTATTAAAGATATGGAGACTCTGCAAATGCTGGGCATGAGATAATGTGTGTTTATTTTTATGAAATTGTAATATAACTATGCAAGTGTGTTTATTAAAAGAACACAAACTTGTAAAAGTTATGGGATAAAAAAGTTATGGGATAAAAAATGTGGAAAGGTTGTGGTAAAAAAAAAGGTTGTGGATAAAAAGCAGAAAAATTTTATGAAAAGTATAAAATGTATGAAAAGGAAGTTATGAGATTTTTAAAAAACATCATGGAGATAAATATAAAAATAAATAAAAGCAGGCCCGTGTCAGCAAGGCCTGGAGAAGGGGGGCTGGAGTCTCCGCCCCCACCATGTCCTTCCCACCCCTTCCCAGTCACCCCTTTTTTATTAGGGTAGCAAGACAAGACCCCTATCTAATGGGGGGAGACCAACAGACCCTTTGCCACCTTGACCAGGGCTGAGTCCTCAAATTTCTGGATGATGATGGTTATTATTTAAGAGCCAGAGGCTGCTGGAGTTGGTTGGTTTGGAGGAGCCTGATGGCCTCCTTCCCCTCACCAAAGCAACTTTTCCCTCAGGGGGCTCCCATCTTCTTATTCAGAGTGGCAGCTGTGGCAGGACAGTGCCACTAACTGTGGACCAGGCGAGGGCACGGGCTGCTGGGCTGGCCCCCCGTCCCCAGTGTACATATTGTATCTGTGTAACATGTTGTATATTCCGGGGGGTAGGGGCGCCCCCTGTTTTGTACCTGGCAGAGGTTGGAACTGGCACATGGGGAGGAGGTTTTAATAATTATTTGCAGCTGGGAAACTTGTTTATTGATAGCAGAGGACAGAGGAAGGAGGCGGGGTTGGGGTCGTGGCTCCCTGGTGATGCAACTCCTGTTTATTTTGCTTTTTATTTTGGAATAAATGGATTTAGTCCCACTGCTCGGCCTGGTGTATTCCCGTTTCCCTCACTGGTCCTGGAGTCTGTGCCACTGAACGAGGAGCCCCAGAGTGTCTGAGCATGTCCAGCTGGGCTGTTGGGGATCTTCCAGGCCTGTTACCTGTGTGCTGCCTGGTGACACCTGGGGATTTCCCCGGGACTGCCATGGCACGTCCAGCCCTGACAGCCATCAGGCTCAGAAGCCTGATCGAGCGGTGGCTGGGAAGGCAGGTACCAGCACCCAAGGGCGCTGACTTCCATCCACCCCGGGCATCTTTCTTCCATCCCCCTACCTCCCTCTCCTGTCTGCACCTGGTGGCCTGTTCTGTCTGTCCCTCCAGAGTGCTGGGTGCCCACAGGCTCCTTCCAGGCTGAGTTCATGGCCCTCCTGCCCCCTAGTGGCCAGAGCCGTCTTCACAGGATAAGACCAGCTAAGCTCCAGGAGCTTTCCGGGAACAGTGTCCCTTGGAAAGGGTGGGGCGTTTTCACTGCTCCCAACAGCACTCCAGAAATGGCTTGGCCTTTCCCCTTCCCTGAGCTCCACAGAGAACACAGTCCACAGAGGACACATTCCCTGTCGTCCAGAAATGGGCTTGACTCTCAGCCGAGGGAAAGCAGGACTGGTAGAGACCGTCAGGCCACAGGGCTGCCTGCACAGCACCGCCATGCTTGGCGGGGGCGGGAGGGATGGCAGGGCCTGGGTGACAGGGAGGCTCACTGGAGGTGGCGCACTTTGGAGGGGCAATGTCAGGGGACAGCTTTCTCTTGTTTGGCCGCAAGACTCCACA
>NW_022442840.1:0-4154 GCF_009761245.1 Sapajus apella
GCAGTTTCAAAGGGACGTTTCTCCTGTGATTTAGATGTGATCTTAAAACTAATTCTTAGGAGCCTGTACATGGATGGAAATATCTCTTTCCAGATTCTCCAAAGAAAGGGTTAGTGAACTGCTACATTCACAAAATTGTTTAACTCTGTAAGTTTAATATACACCTTGACAATCATTCTGCTACATAGCTCCGCTTTTGTTTTAGATCCAGATATTTCTCATTACATCCTATAATCCCAATAACCCTGGAATATACAAACGCAGCTTTTAGAACAAACCTGTTTCTAACTCGCTGAATCTATACATAGATGCAACTTCGTAATGTGAACCAAACACAGCAGAGCAGTTTGAAAGAGACGTTTCTCCTGTGGTTTAGACGCGATCTTACCGCTAAATCTTATGAGCCTGTATATGACTGGAATTATATCTTTGCAGATGCTCCAAAGAAAGTGTTTCTGAACTGCTACATTCACACATCTGTTTAACTCTGTAAGTTGAACACACACGTTGACAATCATTCTGCTACTTAGGTCCGTTTTTGTTTTAGAGCCAGATATTTCTCATTAAACCCTATACTCCCATTCACTCAGGATTATCCAAACACAGCTTTTTGGAGAAACCTGTTTCTAACTCGCAGAATCTAAACATAGATGAAACTTCCTAAGGTGAACGAACACACAGTAGAGCGGTTTGAAAGAGACGATTCTCGTATGATTTAGATGCGATCTTAAAGCTAATTCTTAAGAGTCTGTATATGGCTGGAAATACCTCTTTCCAGATTCTCCAAACAAAGGGTTAGTGAACTGCTACATTCACACAATTGTTTAACTCTGTAAGTTTAATATACAAATTGACAATCATTCTGCTTCATAGCTCCGTTGTTGTTTTAGAGCCTGATATTTCTCATTACACCCCATACTCCCATTCACTCAGGAATATCCAAACGCAGTTCTTAGAAGAAACGTGTTTCTAACTCGCTGAATCTAAACACAGATGTAACTTCCGAAGGTGAACGAACACATAAGAGAGCAGTTTGGAAGAGACGATTCTCCTGTGGTTAAGATGCGACCTTAAAGCTAATTCTTATGAGCTTGTATATGGCTGGAAATATCTCTTTCCAGATTCTCCAAGGAAAGGGTTTCTGAACTGCGACATTCACACATCTGTCTGCCTCTGTAAGTTTAATACACACCTTGACAATCTTTCTTCTACATAGCTACGTTTCTGTTTTAGATCCAGATATTTCTCATTTCACCCTACACTCCCAATAACCCAGGAATATCCTAACGCAGCTTTTAGAAGAAACCTGTTTCTAATTCGCTGAATCTAAACATAGAAGCAACTTCCTAATGTGAACCAAACACAGCAGAGCAGTTTCAAAGAGACGTTTCTCCTGTGGTTTAGACGAGATATTACTGCTAAATCTTATGAGCCTGTATATGGCTGGAATTATCTCTTTCCAGATTCGCCAAAGAAAGTGTTTCTGAACTGCTACATTCACACATCTGTTTAACTCTGTAAGTTGAACACACACCTTGACAATCATTCTGCTACATAGCTCCGTTTTTGTTTTAGAGCCAGATATTTCTCATTAAACCCTATACTCCCATTCTCTCAGGAATATCGAAACGCAGCTTTTTGGAGAAACGTATTTGTAATTCGCAGAATCTAAACATAGATGCAACTTCCTAAGGTGAACGAACACACAGTGGAGCGGTTTGAAAGAGACGTTTCTCGTATGATTTATATGCGATCTTAAAGCTAATTCTTAAGAGTCTGTATATGGATGGCAATATCTCTTTCCAGATTCTCCAAAGAAAGGGTTAGTGAGCTGCTACATTCACACAATTGTTTAACTCTGTAAGTTTAATATACACCTTGAAAATCCTTCTGCTACATAGCTCTGTTGTTGTTTTAGAGCTCGATATTTCTCATTACACCCTATACTCCCATTCACTCAGGGATATCCAAATGCAGCTTTTAGAAGAAAGGAGTTTCTAACTCGCTGAATCTAAACATAGATGCAACTTGCAAAGGTGAACGAACACATAGGAGAGCAGTTTGAAAGAGACGATTCTCCTGTGGTTTAGACGCGATCTTACCGCTAATTCATAGGAGCCTGTATATGGCTGGAAATATCTCTTTTCAGATTCTCCAAGGAAAGGTTTTCGAAGTGCTACATTCACATATCTGTTTAACTCTCTAAGTTGAATATACATCTTGACAATCATTCTGCTACAAAGCTCCGTTTTTGTTTTAGAGCCCGATATTTCTCATTACACCCTATACTAGCATTCACTTAGGAATATCCAAATGCCGCTATTTGGAGAAAGCTGTTTTTAACCCGTTGAATCTAAACATAGATGCAACTTCCGAAGGTGAAAGAACACACAGCGGAGCAGTTTGAAAGAGACGTTTCTCCTGTGATTTAGAGGCGATCTTAAGGCTAATTCTTAGGAGCCTGTATATGGCTGGAAATATCTCTTCCAGATTCTCCAAAGAAAGGGTTAGTTACCTGCTACATTCACACAATTGGTTAACTCTGTAAGTTTAATATACACCTTGGCTATCATTCTGCTACATACCTCCGTTGTTGTTTTAGAGCCCGATATTTCTAATTACACCCTACACTCCCATTCACTCAGGTATATCCAAAAGTCGATTTTTGGAGAAACGTGTTTCTAACTCGCTGAATATAAACATAGATGCAACTTCCGATGTTGAACGAACACAGAGCAGAGCAGTTTCAAAGAGACGTTCTAATGTGATTTAGACGCGATCCTATAGCTAATTCTTAAGAATTTGTATATTGCTGGAAATATCTCTTTCCAGATTCTCCAAGGAAAGGGTTTCTGAACTGCAACATTCACACATCTGTCTAACTCTGTAAGTTGAGTACACACCTTGACATTGATTCTTCCACATAGCTCCGTTTTTCTTTTAGATCCAGATATTTCTCCTTACACCCTATACTCCCAATAACCCAGGAATATCCTAACGCAGCTTTTAGAAGAAACCTGTTTCTAACTCGCTGAATCTAAACATAGATGCAACTTCCTAATGTGAACCAAACACAGCAGAGCAGTTTGAAAGAGACGTTTCTCCTGTGGTTTACAAGAGATCTTACCGCTAAATCTTATGAGCCTGTATATGGCTGGAATTATTTCTGTCCAGATTCTCCAAAGAAAGTGTTTCTGATCTGCTACATTGACACATCTGTTTAACTCTGTAAGTTGAACATACACCGTGACAATGAATCTGCTACATAGCTTCGTTTTTATTTAGAGCCCGATATTTCTCATTACACCCTATACTCCCTTTCACTCCGGAATATCCAAACGCTGCTTTTTGGAGAAACGTGTTTCTAACTCGCTGACTCTAAACATAGATCTAACTTCCGAATGTGAACGAACACACAGCAGAGCAGTTTGAAAGATACGTTTCTAATGTGATTTAGACGCCATCTTAAAGCTAATTCTTAAGAGTTTGTATATTGCTGGAAATATCTCTTTCCAGTTTCTCCAAAAAAAGGGTTATTCAACTGCTACATTCACACAATTGTTTAACTCTGTAAGTTTAATATACACCTTGACAATCATTCTGCTACATAGCTCCGTTTTTGTTATAGAGCCAGACATTTCTCATTACACCGTATACTCCCATTCACTCAAATATATCGACACGCAGCTTTTAGAAGAAATGTGCTTCTAACTCGCTGAATCGAAACATAGATGCAACTTCCGAAGGTGAACGAAAACACAGCGGAGCAGTTTGAAACACACGTTTCACCTGTGATTTAGATGCGATCCTAAGCTAATTCTTCGGAGCCTGTATATGGCTGGAAATAACTCTTTCCAGATTCTCCAAAGAAAGGGTTAGTGAACTGCTACATTCACACAATTGTTTAACTCTGTACGTCTAATATACACCTTGACAATCATTCTGCTACATAGCTCTGTTGTTGTTTTAGAGCTTGATATTTCTCTTTACACCGTATACTCCCAATCACTCAAGAATAACGACACAAAGCTTTTAGAAGAAACGAGTTTCTAACTCGCTGAATCGAAACATAGATGCACCTTCCTAAGGTCAACGAACACACAGCACAGCAGTTTGAAAGAGCCGTTTCTCCTCTGGTTTAGACGCGATCTTAC
>NW_022442841.1:0-4154 GCF_009761245.1 Sapajus apella
GCAGTTTCAAAGGGACGTTTCTCCTGTGATTTAGATGTGATCTTAAAACTAATTCTTAGGAGCCTGTACATGGATGGAAATATCTCTTTCCAGATTCTCCAAAGAAAGGGTTAGTGAACTGCTACATTCACAAAATTGTTTAACTCTGTAAGTTTAATATACACCTTGACAATCATTCTGCTACATAGCTCCGCTTTTGTTTTAGATCCAGATATTTCTCATTACATCCTATAATCCCAATAACCCTGGAATATACAAACGCAGCTTTTAGAACAAACCTGTTTCTAACTCGCTGAATCTATACATAGATGCAACTTCGTAATGTGAACCAAACACAGCAGAGCAGTTTGAAAGAGACGTTTCTCCTGTGGTTTAGACGCGATCTTACCGCTAAATCTTATGAGCCTGTATATGACTGGAATTATATCTTTGCAGATGCTCCAAAGAAAGTGTTTCTGAACTGCTACATTCACACATCTGTTTAACTCTGTAAGTTGAACACACACGTTGACAATCATTCTGCTACTTAGGTCCGTTTTTGTTTTAGAGCCAGATATTTCTCATTAAACCCTATACTCCCATTCACTCAGGATTATCCAAACACAGCTTTTTGGAGAAACCTGTTTCTAACTCGCAGAATCTAAACATAGATGAAACTTCCTAAGGTGAACGAACACACAGTAGAGCGGTTTGAAAGAGACGATTCTCGTATGATTTAGATGCGATCTTAAAGCTAATTCTTAAGAGTCTGTATATGGCTGGAAATACCTCTTTCCAGATTCTCCAAACAAAGGGTTAGTGAACTGCTACATTCACACAATTGTTTAACTCTGTAAGTTTAATATACAAATTGACAATCATTCTGCTTCATAGCTCCGTTGTTGTTTTAGAGCCTGATATTTCTCATTACACCCCATACTCCCATTCACTCAGGAATATCCAAACGCAGTTCTTAGAAGAAACGTGTTTCTAACTCGCTGAATCTAAACACAGATGTAACTTCCGAAGGTGAACGAACACATAAGAGAGCAGTTTGGAAGAGACGATTCTCCTGTGGTTAAGATGCGACCTTAAAGCTAATTCTTATGAGCTTGTATATGGCTGGAAATATCTCTTTCCAGATTCTCCAAGGAAAGGGTTTCTGAACTGCGACATTCACACATCTGTCTGCCTCTGTAAGTTTAATACACACCTTGACAATCTTTCTTCTACATAGCTACGTTTCTGTTTTAGATCCAGATATTTCTCATTTCACCCTACACTCCCAATAACCCAGGAATATCCTAACGCAGCTTTTAGAAGAAACCTGTTTCTAATTCGCTGAATCTAAACATAGAAGCAACTTCCTAATGTGAACCAAACACAGCAGAGCAGTTTCAAAGAGACGTTTCTCCTGTGGTTTAGACGAGATATTACTGCTAAATCTTATGAGCCTGTATATGGCTGGAATTATCTCTTTCCAGATTCGCCAAAGAAAGTGTTTCTGAACTGCTACATTCACACATCTGTTTAACTCTGTAAGTTGAACACACACCTTGACAATCATTCTGCTACATAGCTCCGTTTTTGTTTTAGAGCCAGATATTTCTCATTAAACCCTATACTCCCATTCTCTCAGGAATATCGAAACGCAGCTTTTTGGAGAAACGTATTTGTAATTCGCAGAATCTAAACATAGATGCAACTTCCTAAGGTGAACGAACACACAGTGGAGCGGTTTGAAAGAGACGTTTCTCGTATGATTTATATGCGATCTTAAAGCTAATTCTTAAGAGTCTGTATATGGATGGCAATATCTCTTTCCAGATTCTCCAAAGAAAGGGTTAGTGAGCTGCTACATTCACACAATTGTTTAACTCTGTAAGTTTAATATACACCTTGAAAATCCTTCTGCTACATAGCTCTGTTGTTGTTTTAGAGCTCGATATTTCTCATTACACCCTATACTCCCATTCACTCAGGGATATCCAAATGCAGCTTTTAGAAGAAAGGAGTTTCTAACTCGCTGAATCTAAACATAGATGCAACTTGCAAAGGTGAACGAACACATAGGAGAGCAGTTTGAAAGAGACGATTCTCCTGTGGTTTAGACGCGATCTTACCGCTAATTCATAGGAGCCTGTATATGGCTGGAAATATCTCTTTTCAGATTCTCCAAGGAAAGGTTTTCGAAGTGCTACATTCACATATCTGTTTAACTCTCTAAGTTGAATATACATCTTGACAATCATTCTGCTACAAAGCTCCGTTTTTGTTTTAGAGCCCGATATTTCTCATTACACCCTATACTAGCATTCACTTAGGAATATCCAAATGCCGCTATTTGGAGAAAGCTGTTTTTAACCCGTTGAATCTAAACATAGATGCAACTTCCGAAGGTGAAAGAACACACAGCGGAGCAGTTTGAAAGAGACGTTTCTCCTGTGATTTAGAGGCGATCTTAAGGCTAATTCTTAGGAGCCTGTATATGGCTGGAAATATCTCTTCCAGATTCTCCAAAGAAAGGGTTAGTTACCTGCTACATTCACACAATTGGTTAACTCTGTAAGTTTAATATACACCTTGGCTATCATTCTGCTACATACCTCCGTTGTTGTTTTAGAGCCCGATATTTCTAATTACACCCTACACTCCCATTCACTCAGGTATATCCAAAAGTCGATTTTTGGAGAAACGTGTTTCTAACTCGCTGAATATAAACATAGATGCAACTTCCGATGTTGAACGAACACAGAGCAGAGCAGTTTCAAAGAGACGTTCTAATGTGATTTAGACGCGATCCTATAGCTAATTCTTAAGAATTTGTATATTGCTGGAAATATCTCTTTCCAGATTCTCCAAGGAAAGGGTTTCTGAACTGCAACATTCACACATCTGTCTAACTCTGTAAGTTGAGTACACACCTTGACATTGATTCTTCCACATAGCTCCGTTTTTCTTTTAGATCCAGATATTTCTCCTTACACCCTATACTCCCAATAACCCAGGAATATCCTAACGCAGCTTTTAGAAGAAACCTGTTTCTAACTCGCTGAATCTAAACATAGATGCAACTTCCTAATGTGAACCAAACACAGCAGAGCAGTTTGAAAGAGACGTTTCTCCTGTGGTTTACAAGAGATCTTACCGCTAAATCTTATGAGCCTGTATATGGCTGGAATTATTTCTGTCCAGATTCTCCAAAGAAAGTGTTTCTGATCTGCTACATTGACACATCTGTTTAACTCTGTAAGTTGAACATACACCGTGACAATGAATCTGCTACATAGCTTCGTTTTTATTTAGAGCCCGATATTTCTCATTACACCCTATACTCCCTTTCACTCCGGAATATCCAAACGCTGCTTTTTGGAGAAACGTGTTTCTAACTCGCTGACTCTAAACATAGATCTAACTTCCGAATGTGAACGAACACACAGCAGAGCAGTTTGAAAGATACGTTTCTAATGTGATTTAGACGCCATCTTAAAGCTAATTCTTAAGAGTTTGTATATTGCTGGAAATATCTCTTTCCAGTTTCTCCAAAAAAAGGGTTATTCAACTGCTACATTCACACAATTGTTTAACTCTGTAAGTTTAATATACACCTTGACAATCATTCTGCTACATAGCTCCGTTTTTGTTATAGAGCCAGACATTTCTCATTACACCGTATACTCCCATTCACTCAAATATATCGACACGCAGCTTTTAGAAGAAATGTGCTTCTAACTCGCTGAATCGAAACATAGATGCAACTTCCGAAGGTGAACGAAAACACAGCGGAGCAGTTTGAAACACACGTTTCACCTGTGATTTAGATGCGATCCTAAGCTAATTCTTCGGAGCCTGTATATGGCTGGAAATAACTCTTTCCAGATTCTCCAAAGAAAGGGTTAGTGAACTGCTACATTCACACAATTGTTTAACTCTGTACGTCTAATATACACCTTGACAATCATTCTGCTACATAGCTCTGTTGTTGTTTTAGAGCTTGATATTTCTCTTTACACCGTATACTCCCAATCACTCAAGAATAACGACACAAAGCTTTTAGAAGAAACGAGTTTCTAACTCGCTGAATCGAAACATAGATGCACCTTCCTAAGGTCAACGAACACACAGCACAGCAGTTTGAAAGAGCCGTTTCTCCTCTGGTTTAGACGCGATCTTAC
>NW_022442842.1:0-4153 GCF_009761245.1 Sapajus apella
AATTAGCCAGGTGTGGTGGTGCACTCCTGTAGCCCCAGCTACTCGGGAGGCTGAGGCAGGAGGATCCCTTGAGCCAAGGAGGTCAAGGCTGCATTGAGCTGTGATTGCACCACTGCACTCCAGCCTGAGCGACAGAGCGAGATCCCGTCTCAAAAAAAAGATGGATGGGTGTAGTGGCTCACGCCTATAATCCCAGCACTTTGGGAGGCCAAGGTGAGTGGATCAGGAGATCAGGAGATTGAGACCGTCCTGGCTAACACAGTGAATCCCCATCTCTAATAAGATACATTAAAAAAAACAAACCTGGGAGGCGGAGGTTGCGGTGAGGCAAGATCACGCCACTGCTCTCCAAGCTGGGCAACAGAGCGAGACTCCATCTCAGAAAAAAAAAGAAAAAGAAATGTACAAAAGTTAAAAAAATATGGTTCGTACGAAAATTATATCCTATTTTGTCCGTTATAAACATCCCATCATCATCATGTCTCCCAGACCACTGACAATTTTTGGAAGCTTCATTGTGTCATCTTGCGAAATGTCCTCCGCGGTCCCCTACTCTTGGGCACATAAGCGGTTTTCCCAGTTGCTGAGACAGAGCTGCAGGGACAGACAGCCTCCCGTTCCTTCTTGCTGTTGTTTTTTGAGATGGAGTCTCGCTCTGTCACCCAGGCTGGAGTGCAGTGGTGTGAGCTAGACTCTTGAACTCCTGACCTCAAGTGATCCACCCGCTCGGCCTCCCAAAGTCCTGGGATTACAGGCGTGAGCCTCCGCACCCGGCCTCTGTTTTTTGGAGACAGGATCTCACACTGCTGCCCAGGCTGGAGTGCAATGGCGTGATCACAGCTCACTGCCGCCTCAATCTCCTGGCTCAAGCGATCCACCCACATCAACCTCCCAAGTAACTGGGACTACAGGTGTGTGCCACCACGCCCCGCAAATTTAATTTTTTTTTGTAGAGATAAGATCTGACTATGTTGCCCAGGCTGGCCTTGAACTACTGGCCCCAAGTGACCCTCCCACCTCTGACTTCCAAAGCACTGGATTACATGTAAGCCACTGAGCCCCACCCGTACATGTGTTTTCTCACGTTTAGAATAGGCTCCCAAAATTTAGACCATGAAGTCTGAGCCTGTCTTAGGCCTGTGCCACATAAGCCAAACTGATCTTCCAATTCGTACACCCATTCACGCAGTGATGAACATGCCTGTTTCACCACATTCTCACCAGCACCGGGTTTTATCCATCTGAAAATCTTCGGTGACTTTGAGGAGTGCTGAAACATGGCACATTCTCATTGTTTTCCCACCTGTCTTTTGGTCTCTGTAAGGCTGAACCTTTTAAATGTTTGCTAGTCAGGCTGTCCCTGGGGAATGTTCTAGAGTAGAATATCAAGTTGACACCTAGGGAAAAACGGGTCCCTTCACGTAGGGGGGCAGAGACTTAGCTGTGTTGGATCCTACAGTTACGCAGAAAGCAGAATTTGCACGCAGGGCCCTTGGACATTTAGCCTCGGGGAATTTCCAGCAAAGCACTGAAAGCGCAGCCTGGTTTCTTCTCTCTGCTTATCGTAAAATGTGAGAGGAAATAGACAGATTGAGGGAAGAAGTGTGAAGTAAAAAGGAGTCAGGACTTGATGGTCTAGGAAATTCTAAGCCTACTGGGATCACCAAAGACGCTGAAATTAGATGCCCCCCACGATCACCAGCTGGGTGACCTCCAGCAGGTGTCTAAACCTCTCTGAGACTCAGTTTCCTCACCTGTGAAATGGGGTTGATGGTAACAGCACCCACTTCAAAGGGCTGTGGTGAGGGGTAAGTGAGTAGGTTCCTGCCAAGCACTCCACGAAATGCCGGGCAGGCGCAGGGGTGGCTTCGTCGGGGAAATGACAGGTGAAATGAGCATACATCAGCGCTCCGCGTCTCTATGCCGTTCATTACTTCCTGGCTGTTATCAACCCAGTCCTCGCCTCTCCTCCTCACCCCCAGGTACCTAATTCCCCGAGGCAGGGGAGGGGTTGAGGATTCAAGCTGAGGATTAGCGAGGCCGATTAGAGACGGGAGGGGAGGAGGGAGGAGGGGGCTCTCTAAGCCACTAACCCTTCCCTTGCCAGTCCTGCCTGAGGTTTGCGGGAACGGTGGGGGCCTGCGGAACCACGGTGCCTGCCACACTCCTGGAGAAAGCCTTAGGGTCCCTGCTGGTTGACCCCAGGTTGACCCCCCTCTGGGCCTCATTTGTTCCTTCTGAACTATGGGGCGAAGACTGCAGAAATGAAATGGGCAAGCCTCGGCGTCTGAAGATGAGGGCACAGGGTAAATGCCCTGGGGCTGGCTGAGACATCCTTCAGCCAGACACACTGAGCGCCTACCATGTGGGCAAAGCTGCTGGCATCACCGTCGCTAGAACTGCTCAGCTCCCAGAGTGCCAGACTCAACTTCTAGAACCCCCAGACTCAGCCACCGCTCCGGAGGGGCGCTCCGGGGCCTGATTCTCCTCCCCGAGTGCCGCCTGCCTCCACCCTCACCCTGGCGCCCTCTTTCCCTAAAGGGGGTCCCTGAGATCTGGGAGCCCCACTGGTGGTGGGGGGTAACTGGGGAAATACAGAAGGACCATAGCAGAACCCCCTTCACCCATTGAGCCCGGGCAACACTCCCCCCCCCACCCCCTGCAACCTCCCCCCGCTGCGCCCGACGCGGAGCCCGTGGGGGGGGGGGGGCGGCGCCTCCTCTCCGGGGCTGTCAGGGGAGGGGGACTGCGGGAGAGCGCTTGGGGGGGCGCTGCGGCAGCCGGTCCCAACCCGCAGCAGCTCGCGCGGCAGGGGCGGGGGCGCTGACCCACCGAGGCCCGGCCCCTCCCCCGCTGCGGAGGCCTCACCATTAATCCTGACCGGGGGAGGGGGTGCCCTCTGCCCCCCACCTCCTACTGGGGCTGCTGCGTGCGCTCCCCTGCCACCCCCACCTGGAGCCCCTGCGGGACCCTCAAGGGACCCCCGCCCCCAGGTCGGTCGCCTTCGGTGTCGGTGTCGGAGTCTCTGTCTGTGTCCCTGTCCGTCCCGTCTCCCTGCCGTGCGTGTGTGTAGCCGCGTGTCCTCGGACACCTGCAGTCACCAGCCAGGGCGGCTGGGGGAGGGGTCCCGGGGTTGGCGCGTGGGTCCCCCTGAGGTCTGAGTGTCTTTATGGGGCTGTGCAATCTCGGGGTGCCAGCCCCACAGGCTGTGAGTGTGCGTCTGTGTTGGCCTCCTGCAGAAGGCGTGTGTCCCAGACGCCCCACCGGCTTCGACCGTGGGTCCCCGTGTGCCCAGCGGACACCCACGGGCCGTGTGTCCGTCCCACGCTGCAGGCGCCGCGCGTGGGGCTCTCTGCGCGGGTCCGTGTGCGGCGTGTGTGTGTCCGTGGCGGAGTCGAGGAGGCCCGGCCCGCCGGTGTCCCCGAGTCGCCTGCGCGCGAGTGTGTGAGTGCGCGTGTGTGTGCGCGCGCGCCGCGGCGAAGGTGGATCCGCTCGCTCCGCAGCCAGCCCGGCTGGGGCCCCGCGACCTGCAGCCGCCACCGCTGCCGCCGCTCCCCGGGCCTCCCCTCGCGCGGGCCGGGCCGGGGATGGAGCCGCAGTCGGAGCAGCCGCAGCCGGAACCGCGGCGCGGAGCAGCCTGAGGCGCGGGCGGCGCGCGGGACCGGGGGGAGGGCGGGCCGAGGGGAGGGTCCTGCGGGCCGGGGGGGCGGGCGCGGCGCGCCCCCTCCCTGGCGCGCTCGCTCCCTCCCCCGCGCGCCCTCCCTCGCCGCCTCCTCCCGCCTGCGGCCCCCCCTCGCCGGGGACCGAGCGCGCTCGCTCCGGCGCCGGCCTCGCCTCCTCCTCGCCCAGCGCCATGGTACGTCGCCGCACCCACTTTCGTTTTCGCCCGGGGACTTTTTGGGGTGGTGCGTGGGCTCCGGGCGAAAGTTGCAAGGTCTGGGGGGGCAGGGGGCGGGGGCCGCCCGGAGGAGGGGCTCGAGGCGCAGACCCCCACCTCCAGTCGCCGCGGGACCCCTACCCACGATCCCCCCCCCACCCCGGCTGGGGGCGGAGCTGGCGCGCGGGGCGCAGCGGGAGACCCCAAGTGGGGGGCCCTTCGCGGGCACCTCGGAGTTGGCGGGGAGGGCGGGGCTCCCCGGAGAAGGCCCCCCCC
>NW_022442843.1:0-4153 GCF_009761245.1 Sapajus apella
ACTCTTCCAAAAAAAATCTGCCTATACCTGCATAAAGACTTCGTAGCAGCTTCCTCTAAAGAGTTAAGAGTAGTAAAAAACCTAACGTTTGGGCTGGGTACAGTGACTCGCTCATGCTGTAATCCCAGCATTTTGGGAGGCCAAGATGGGCGGATCACCTGAGGTCAGGAGTTTGAGACCAGCTTGGCCAACATGGTGAAACCCTGTTTCTACTAAACATACAAAAATTGGCCAGGTACAGGGGCAGGTACCTGTAATCCCAGCTACTCAGGAGGCTGAGGCAGGGGAATCACTTGAACCTGGGAGGTGGAGATACAGTGAGCCGAGATCGCCCCACTACACTATGGCTGCCTGGTGACACAGTGAGATTTGTCTCAAAAAAAAAAAAAAAAAAAAAAAAAATCAAAACAGAAAAAACAAAACCTAATGTTCCGTAGGAGGGTGGATAAACTTCAGTTACCCAAGTAACAAGCAACGGTGATAACAAAGGCACTAGAGTTACAGGAATAATGCTCAGATTACTGAACAAAAAAATGCAGCTGAAGGAAGATAGAAATAATAGAATTTTAAAATAATACTATATATACATTTATAAATGTAGTAAAAACTTATATATAGCACTGAAAACTGAATTTGTGAATTTAATTCCCTACTTAAAGGAGAAGGTAAGAGCACTGGGAAGGGTACAAAAGGGACCTCAATTCTACCTATAATCTGTATCTTTAGAACAACTAACAGAAGATAGATGCACACCCTATGCCCTAGATGCTAAATCAAATAGGTGTCTATGGCTACAACCCATTAAAGTTTATGTGTGGGGAAAAATAAAGTGGGTAGGCTAGGTGCGGCAGTTCACTCCCGTAATCCCAGCACTTTGGGAGGCCGAGGTGGGTGGATCACGAGGTCAGGAGTTCAAGACCAGCCTGGCCAAGATGGTGAAACCCAATCCCTACTAAAAATACAAACAATTAGCCAGGTGTGGTGGTGGGCACCTGTAATCACAGCTACTCAGGAGACTGAGGCAGAGAACTACTTGAACCCGGGAGGCAGAGGTTGCAGTGAGCCGAGATTGCACCATTGCACTCCAGCAGCCTGGGCCACAGCGAGGCTCCATCTCAAAAACAAAAAAAGAAGAAAGTGAAATAAAGTGGGTCACTCCTCTACTCTTGAAACAAGCTGCACACACCTTTTTCTCATTAGAAGGCAAGTATGACACAATAGTAATTATACTTATATAGTGTTTGCTGTGTGCCAAACAATAATTCTAAGGATTTTATAGTCATTATTTCATTTAATCTTTGACTAAATACTTCCGCGAAGTTTTACTCACATTTAACAGATCACAACACTGAGCATGCTATGGTCATATCACTCTAACTAGTAAGGGCTAGAGCCTGGCCCTAAAGCTTGGCCGTCCAAGTCCAGAGTCCTTATCTTTATTCACTATCTAAACCTTTGCTATTATAGGGATGCTTGTACCAAAGGCTAATACAAGAAGATGGATAAACCTGGTCCTCATACATAAGTTCATTTACCAGGACTGTCAACTTAATGTAAGGATTTGGAGCAATGTAAAAAACAAACTTTTACAGTAATACTGATTTTGCTCCTGTGGCTGTTTCAGATTCTAAACCTCAGCCACTCTCCTTTTTGGAAGGAAATCTGATAAGAAATAATACGTAAGTTAACGTGCTCTTTAATGTCAAAGATAATACACATTTGAAAAACAAAACATCAAATGCAACTACAGAAATCTTACCCTTTTACTTCTGGACAGTCCGAACCGTGTCACAGTGCCAAACTGGGAGAAATAGGAAAAGATCTGGGTTTCCTCAAGTAAGTTAGGCAGGTGGCGCACATAGACGACTCCAGGAGTAAGTTGTTCTCATTTTTTTCGCTGAAAACATAAAGACCAGGTAAATTAAGTATTCTTTTCTTTTCTTTTCTTTTCTTTTCTTTTTTTTTGAGACGGAGTTTCCCTCTTGTTGCCCAGGCTGGAGTGTAGTGGCCCGATCTCGGCTCACTGCAACCTCCGCCTCTCAGGTTCAAGCAATTCTCCTGCCTCAGCCTCCAGAGTAGCTGGGATTAAAGGCGCCTGCCACCACGCCCCGCTATTTTTTTGTATTTTTAGTAGAGACGGGGTTTCACCATGTTGGCCAGGATGGTCTCGAACTCCTGACCTCAGATGAGCCACCCTCCTCGGCCTCCCGAAGTGCTGGGATTACAGGTGTGAGCCACAGCGCCCGGCTAAAGATTTTTAAAATAAGAAAATCACATTGCAACAAAGCTTGCAAAACTCCTAGTCCTAGCCCTCGGCCCAAAAACCTACTCTGCATTTCCACTTACCACAGCAGTAATTAAAGAACTGGCTGTTTAATGTCTCTACCCACAAGGGCCGTGGCTGAGCAGTAGTCGACTGTCTTTCCAGACTGGCACCCCACCACTCAGTAAAATGTCAGAGCTCAATAACTATGTCAATCAGCGGATAAGCAAGGACATCTCTGAACAAGCCATTTTAGATCTTCTGCCCGGAGAACGCTACATAACTGTACCCTTCACTTTGGATGCACACTGTTTACTCGCACTTCATCGAAAACGTTTCCAGACGACTGTTAACTCTCACAGTACAGATGAGCCTTTCAGCGTCTCAGTCGTCACACCCTTACCTCTGTAACAAGAACGTCTAAGTTTCCCGGTGCATTTTATGCTAAAAACCACAGAAAGTATAAGGGATGTCAGGGGCCCTAGTCAGCAAGTGCAACTTGGCAAATAAAGTATTTTAGTAACTCTCAGATCTCCAACCCGGCATACAGACCTCCCGAAAATGATAAGTCTGGGGCCCCCATTTTCGGATGCAACGCGGCAGTGACAGCTCTAACCCGGAGATAACCTGCGGTATGGGAGCCCATTCCCTCCAGCTGGCTCCTTCCTCCGCTTCGGTCACCCCAATACCTCCCCCTTACTCTCCACATGAAGGCCCCAAGTCTTCAGCGGCCAAACCCCTCCATAATGTACTGACCGGCGTAGACCCTTTCGTCTGGGAAACCGTGGCCTGCAAGCTCAAGAGGTCGGTCCCTGATTCAGGTGAATCCGGTTGGGAGACCCTGGAGGTAAGGAAGGCGAGCGCGAAGGCAAGAGGAGCCGGGCCGGGAACTGCGCGACCCCAGAAACCCCCTAGACCCGGTGCGTCTCCCCTACGCGCAGCCTGGGCTAGGGCGCCTGCTCACCTGGGTTACGCGCTTGCGAACCTGCGCCACCTCCTTTTGAAACTCGACATCTTCTTGCGGGTTAAGCGACAAGACCGGCGCGGCCGGACCAGAAAACGCCGCCATGCCAAAAGCTGCCAACACTAACTCCACGCGGCCCTCCCGGAAACGTCTGGCTCCCGAGTCCTCCGAGGTGGAAGTAGAATCAGGACCCGGGTGCCGCGAACCGCGGGGGAAGGCGTGTCGAGGGACGCGGAGGGCCCAGAGTCGGGCCCCGGGTTGGAGCTCAGAGGTGCGGCGGAGCCGGGACTGGGCACAGGGGTCGGGGAGGCAAGGGGACGGGGTATAAAATGCGCCGGGGCAAGGGCGGGGACACGAGGCGTGGCGAGGGGCGGGGCCCCCGGCGTGAGGCAAGCGGAGGGCGGGGCAGGGGGCGTGGCGAGGCGTGGATTGGCTTCGCTTAAGAGCGCCTGAAACCAGCCGGGCGCGGCAGCGCGGGCCTGGAATCTCAGCTACTCCGGAGGCAGAGGCGGGAGTGTGCGGGGAGGCAGGATCGCCCCATTACACTGCGGCCTGGGTGACACCCAGACTCGGTCTCAAAAAAAAAAAGTGCGTGAAACAATTACATTCACGCCTACTTTCAAAGGAGGTCTAAAATAAATTTCAAAACAATAGCTGTGCCCTGGACATGCTCCTCCCATTCCTTAATTTGCTTATTTATTTATTCTTTTCATTGAGAGGATGTTTCTCTCCTGTTGCTCAGGCTGGAGGGCAATGGTGCGATCTCGGCTCACCACAATCTCCGCCTTCCGGGTTCAAGTGATTCTCCTGCCTCAGCCTCCCGAGCAGCTGGGATCCTAGGAGCCCGCCACCACCCCTGGCTAATTTTACATTTTTAGTAGAGACAGGGTTTCACCATGTTGGTTAGCCTGGTCTCGAACTCCTGA
>NW_022442844.1:0-4153 GCF_009761245.1 Sapajus apella
GCTGCGTTTGGATATTGCTGAGTGAAAGGGAGTATAGGGTTTAGTGAGTAATATCTGGCTCTAAAACAAAAACGGAACTATGTAGCAGAATGATTGTCAAGGTGCATATTAAACTTACAGAGTTAAACAATTGTGTGAATGTAGCAGTTCACTAACCCTTTCTTTGGAGAATCTGGAAAGAGATATTTCCACACATATTCAGACTCTGTAGAATTAGCTTTAAATCGCATCTAAATCATACGACAAACGTCTCTTTCAAACTGCTCCACTGTGTTCGTTCACCTTCGGAAGTTGCATCTATGTTTAGATTCTGCCAGTTAGGAAAACGTTTCTCCAAAAAGCTGCGTTTGGATATTCCTGAGTGAATGGGACTACAAGGTTTAATGAGAAAAATCTGGCTCTAAAACAAAAACGGAGTTATGTAGCAGAATGATTGTCAAGGTGTATATTAAAATTACAGAGTTAAACAATTGTGTGAATGTTGCAGTTCACTTACCCTTTCTTTGGAGAATCTGGAAAGCGATATTTGCAGCCATATACAGATTGTTAGGAATTCCTTTAAGATCGCGCCTAAATCATTCGAGAAACGTCTCTTTCAAACTGCTCAACTCTGTGTTCGTTCAACTTCAGAAGACGCATCTATGTTTAGATTCTGAGTGTTAGAAACACGTTTCTCCAAAAAGCTGCGTTTGGATATTGCTGAGTGAAAGGGAGTATAGGGTTTAATGAGAAATATCTGGTTCTAAAACAAAAACGGAACTATGTAGCAGAATGATTGTCAAGGTGTATATTAAACTTACAGAGTTAAACAATTGTGTGAATGTTGCAGTTCACTAACCGTTTCTTTGGAGAATCAGGGATGAGATATTTCCACCCATATTGAGACTTTTAAGAATTAGCTTTAAGGTCGCATTTAAATCATACGACAAACGTCTCTTTCAAACTGCTCCACTGTGTGTTCGTTCAACTTCGGAAGTTGCATCTATGTTTAGATTCTGCCAATTAGAAAAACGTTTCTCCAAAAAGCTACGTTTGGATATTGCTGAGTGAATGGGAGTATAGGGTTTAATGAGAAATATCTGGCTCTAAAACAAAAACGGAACTATGTAACAGAATGATTGTCAAGGTGTATATTAAACTTACACAGTTAAACAATTGCGTGAATGTAGCAGTTCACTAACAGTTTCTTTAGAGAATCTGGAAAGAGATATTTCCACCCATAGTCAGACTCTTAAGAATTAGCTTTAAGATCGTATCTAAATCATACGTGAAACGTCTCTTTCAAACTGCTGCACTGTGTGTTCGTTCACCTTCGGAAGTTGCATCTATGTTTAGATTCTGCCAATTAGAAACACGATTCTCCAAAAAGCTGCGTTTGGATATTCCTGAGTGAATGGGAGGACAAGGTTTAATGAGAAATATCTAGCTCTAAAACAATAACGGAACTATGTCGCAGAATGATTGTCAAGGTGTATATTAAACTTACAGAGTTAAACAATTGCGTGAATGTAGGAGTTGACTAATCGTTTCTTTAGAGAAACTGGAAAGAGATATTTCCACCCAAACTCAGACTCTTAAGCATTAGCTTTAAGATCGCATCTAAATCATATGAGAAGCGTCATTTTCAAACTGCTCCACTCTGTGTTCGTTCACCTTCGGAAGACGCATCTATGTTTAGATTCTGTGAGTTAGAAACACGTTTCTCCAAAAAGCTGCGTTTGGATATTCCTGAGTGAATGGGAGTATAGGGTTTAATGAGAAATATCTGGCTCTAAAGCAAAAACGGAGCTATGTAGCAGAATGATTGTCAAGGTGTATATTAAACTTACAGAGTTAAAGAATTGTGGGAATGTAGCAGTTGACTTACCATTTCTTTGGAGATTCTGGAACCAGATATTTCCACCCATATTCAGACTCTTAAGAATTAGCTTTAAGATCGCATCTAAATCATACGACAAACGTCTCTTTCAAACTGCTCCACTCTGTGTTCGTTCACCTTCAGAAGACGCATCTATGTTTAGATTCTGCCAGTTAGAAACACGTTTCTCCAAAAAGCTGCGTTTGGATATTCCTGAGTTAATGGGAGTATAGGGTTTAATGAGAAATATCTGGCTCTAAAACAAAAACGGAACTATGTAGCAGAATGATTGTCAAGGTGTATATTAAACTTACAGAATTAAACAATTGTGTGAATGTAGCAGTTGACTACCCGTTTCCTTAGAGAATCTGGAAAGAGATATTTCCAGCCATATACAGACTCTTAAGAATTAGCTTCAAGATCGCATCTAAAACATACGAGAAACGTCTCCTTCAAACTGCTCCACTCTGTGTTAGTTCACCTTCAGCAGACGCATCTATGTTTAGATTCTGCGAGTTAGAAACACGTTTCTCAAAAAAGCTGCGTTTGGATATTCCTGAGTGAATGGGAGTATAAGGTTTAATGAGAAATATCTGGCTGTAATACGATAACGGGACTATGTAGCAGAATGATTGTCAAGGTGTATATTAAACTTACAGAGTTAAACAATTGTGTGAATGTAGCAGTTCACTAACCGTTTCTTTAGAGAATCTGGAAAGAGATATTTCCACCCATACTCAGACTCTTAAGAATTAGCTTTAATATCGCATCTAAATCATACGAGAAACGTCTCCTTCAAACTGCTCCACTGTGTGTTCGTTCACCTTCGGAAGTTGCATCTATGTTTAGATTCTGCCAGTTAGAAACACGTTTCTCCAAAAAGCTGCATTTGGATATTCCGGAGTGAATGGGAGTATAGTGTTTAATGAGAAATATCTGGCTCTAAAACAAAAACGGAGCTATGTAGCAGAATGATTGTCAAGGTGTATATTAAACTTACAGAGTTAAACAATTGTGTTAATGTAGCAGTTCAATAACCCTTTCTTTGGAGAATCTGGAAAGAGATATTTTCACACATATTCAGACTCTGTAGAATTAGCTTTAAGATCGCATCTAAATCATACGACAAACGTCTCTTTCAAACTGCTCCACTGTGTTCGTTCACCTTCGGAAGTTGCATCTATGTTTAGATTCTGCCAGTTAGAAAAACGTTTCTCCAAAAAGCTGCGTTTGGATATTCCTGAGTGAATGGGACTACAATTTTTAATGAGAAATATCTGGCTCTAAAACAAAAACGGAGCTATGTAGCAGAATGATTGTCAAGGTGTATATTAAAGGTACAGAGTGAAACAATTGGGTGAATGTAGCAGTTGACTAACCATTTGTTTGGAGAATCTGGAAAGAGATATTTACAGCCATATACAGACTCTTAAGAATTAGCTTTAAGATCGCATCTAAATCATACTAGAAACCTCTCTCTCAAACTGCTCCATTCTGTGTTCGTTCACCTTCAGAAGACGCATCTATGTTTAGATTCTGCGAGTTAGAAACACGTTTCTCCAAAAAGCTGCGTTTGGATATTCCTGAGTGAATGGTTGTATAGGGTTTAATGAGAATTATCTGGCTATAAAAAAAAACGGAGCTATGTAGCAGAATGATTGAAAAGGTGTATATTAAACTTGCAGAGTTAAACAATTGTGTGAATGTTGCAGTTCACTAACCCTTTCTTTGGAGAATCTGGAAAGAGATATTTGCATCCATATACAGACTCTTAAGAATTCCTTTAAGATCGCATCTAAATCATACGAGAAACGACTCTTTCAAACTGCTCCACTGTTTGTTCGCTCACCTTCGGAAGTTGCATCTATGTTTAGATTCTGCGAGTTAGAAACACGGTTCTCCAAAAAGCTGCGTTTGGATATTGCTGAGTGAATGGGAGTATAGGGTTTCATGTGAAATATCTGGCTCTAAAACAAAAACGGAGCTATGTAGCAGAATGATTGTCAACGTGTATATTAAACTTACAGAGTTCAACAATTGTGTGAATGTAGCAGTTGACTAAACATTTCTTTGGAGAATCTGGAAAGAGATATTTCCAGCCATATACAGACTCTTAAGAATTAGCTTTAAGATCGCATCTAAATCATACGAGAAACGTCTCTTTCAAACTGCTCCACTGTGTGTTCGTTGACCTTCGGAAGTTGCATCTATGTTTAGATTCTACCAGTTAGAAACACGATTCTCCAAGAAGCTGCGTTTGGTTATTCCTGAGTGAATGGGAGTATAGGGTTTAAT
>NW_022442845.1:0-4153 GCF_009761245.1 Sapajus apella
AGCCATTAAGGAACACATTAATTACTATTTGTTGTTGAATCTGTGCAATTTTCTGAGAAATAGGTAAGCCTGCCTCTGCGTGTGTGTGTGTGTGTGTGTGTGTGTGCGTGCGTGCGTGTGATGCAGTTTATGTGTATGGTACTAGAAATTGAGAAATTATGGTAACTTCATATTATTCTGGTCAGGGATCCCTGGAATATCAGAATTGTCTCCAATCTATAGCCACTGTTTTCAAGTCTATAGGGTCGATGGGAGAAAGATTTGGATTAAATATTTGCACTGACAAATGGAAAACAAAGGGACTGTTCCTTGGGCTCTTTCATTTCCCCTAAAATTCACTTACTCCCCCTCTACATTGCCTCCATCTCCATCTGTCTCCCTGGCTCCTGAAAAGACAGCACTGTTTAAGCATCAACCATCTGACCCTTCTTGCAGTCTCATTTTTTGGTGGCTCCCATGTTTATGCCTGTTCTGTGTTTTTTCTTCTACTGTTAAGCTGTCTGTTGTTGGTTCATTTCTGCAGTGAACCTTTAGAGAGGAAAGTGAAAGCTTTCCTTCCAGCCATACAATAGAATGACAAAGCAGAAAAGTTTAGACAGAATTTCCCATTTAAGTGCCAAAACTTCATACTCCATTTCTGATAAGAAGCACAAAGGTTAAAAAAACAAACAAACTTATCTTTTGACCCAAAGCTCTGTTGACATTCTATTAAACAAACACCAACCTATTTAATTTTTATAATGTAAATGGCAGATATTTTTATAATCCTTACACTAATAAATCATTTCTCTGATGTTTTTGGTAAAACCCAATATTCGTAATAAAGTCCAGAACCACGAATTGTTTTAAATGATTTTTCTTTATGTGTGATTACAAGTATACCTCTACAGGAAGTTAGTATGCTCTCACACAAGCTAATTTTTTGGAGGAAAAGGCCTACTGTAGAAACTCCCAGAAACACAATAGTGAGAAGCATCCACAGAACGCCAAGAAAGTCATGCCCAGGATACAAATAATCAGGTGGAAAAATGATCGCCTGGAATAATAATAGTTGAAATAAAGGTCAGTGACATTTACAATGTTTCAGTAAAAAATGATAATCCTTAGAAACCGTCAAGCTTCTTTAAGAGGTAACCACACCCCTCAGATAGCACCAGGGGATTCCACTGCTTCAAGAAAGATTGGAAGTCACCAGTCTTATGTTTTTTGCATGGCTGGCAGTGTTTTCAGGCATTCTACATGTAGAGTGTCTTTTGTTTTTCTTTTTATTGATGTAAAGCAGGCATATCCAATTTTTTGGCTTCCCTGGGCAATATTAAAAGAAGGAAAGTTGCCTTAGGCCACACATAAAATACATTAACACTAACAATAGCTGTCGATCTAAAAAAAATCACAAAAAGTGCAGGCACAGTGGCTCATGCCTGTAATCACAGCGCTTTGGGAGGCTGAGGCTAGCAGATCACCTGAGGTCAGGAGTTCCAGACCAGCCTGGCCAAGAGGGTGAAACCTCATCTCTACCAAAAATACAAAAACTAGCCAGGTGTGGTGGCAGGCACCTGGAATCCCAGCTACTCAGGAGGCTGAGGTAGAAGAATGGCTTGAAAGAGGGAGGCAGATGTTGCAGTGAGCCAAGATGGTGCCATTGCCCTCCATGCCCTCCAGCCTGGGAGACAAGAAGGAGATTGTGTTTCAACAACAACAACAACAACAAAAATTACAAATTTATTTATTTTATTTATTTTTTTAATTACATTTTAGGTTTTGGCGTACATGTGAAGAACATGCAAGATTGTTGCATAGGTACACATGCGGCATTGTGATTTGCTGCCTTCCTCCCCTTCACCTATATCTGGCATTTCTTCCCATGCTTTCTCTCCCCAACTCCTCACCCCCCGCTGTCCCTCCCCTATTTCCCCCCAACGAGCCCTAATAAGTGGTGCTGCCCTCCCTGTGTCCATGTGTTCTCATTATTCAACATCCGCCTATGAGTGAAAACATGCGGTGTTTGATTTTCTGTTAATTTTTTATTTTATTATTTTTGAGAGTGTCCTGCTCAGTCACCCAGGCTAGAATGCAATGGTGCAATCTTGGCTCACTGTAACCTCTGCCACCTGGGTTCAAGCCATCCTCTTGCCTCAGCCTCCTGAGTAGCTGGTATTACAGGTGCCTGCCACCACGCCTGGCTATTTTGTGTACCTTTAGTAGAGACAGGGCTTCACCATGTTGGTCAGGCTGGTCTGGAACTCCTGACCTCAACTGATCTGCCGGCCTCAGCCTCCCAATTACAGGCGTGAGTCACCACACCTGGCCTGTCATTTCTTTATATTTGAATAACATAAGGCTTTTAAGACCCTTCCTCCTTTGGGTCAATCAATGATCTGCACCACACACATTTTACAAAACAAAGGACAGTACAGTCCTCATTCACATCCTGGTCATGATGACACTCCTAGTGACTCTCATACTGTAAACCTCCCAGCAGGCACACCCCTTTCCTCTCCATCTGATGGGCTTCTCAGCTCCCATCACACTGACTGGACACAGGCTTCTTAGAGGCAGCCCCCAAGAGCAGAAGACATGGATGCCTCAGAAGTTTCTAAAAAGTCATCAAACCAGATGATGCAAAACTCAAATGACATTTCACTTTGTTTTGGTTTATTCTGTTTGAGACAAGAGTGCAGTAGGTGTCCAACTCATCTTTTTTGGAATCTTTTGTAGAGATGGGGTTTCTCTCTGATGTTCAGGCTAGTCTTAAACTCCTGGTCTCAGGTGATCTGCCCACCTTAAACCCCAAAGCACTGAAATTACAGGCCTGCACTGTATAATTTGCTGTGTGACACAGCCCAATAGCAAAGAAGAAACGCCATGGGTTCAGTGTCTACTCATATGGGTGGATTGAGGGCTGGGAAACCCCAGGAGGAGCCAAAAGAGCAGCCATAGCACCTGAATTTCCAGGGCCTTTCAGGGCACCCTGAGGTGGCCAGGACAGAGGTGGGGGTGGCTTAGTGTTGGGGGAGGCAAGGGGGTGGGATCTGAGTTGAGGAGGGGGATGGGAGGGTAGGTGAGGAAGGGGAAAATGGGATGTTGGGCACCTGGAGGAGGGGGTCTGGGAAAGAATCTGGTTCAAACTAAGTCTTCAAGGGTGAGAGGGAGGTTCAGCTACAAATCAGGGAGAAAGTCTATCAGGGAAGCCACAGGACACACAGGGCAAGAAAGTGGGAGGCTCAGGAGCAATTAGACGGAGACCAGGGCTCTGGTTTCCACCACACCTTTTCCTGTCTGGGTGCTGCCTAAGCAACCCTGGGGCTTTGTACTCCCTCTTCACCAATCCCAATCCCCATCCCCGGAGTGTGGTACCTCACAGTGGACTTTCCACGGAGCACCCGCATCCTCAAATGCCGCTACCCCATCTCAGCCCCCCACGCACCTCCCAAGGCTCTCTGGGACCTTCAGAGACCTGATTTCTGGTCTTCCCCACCAGCTCCCTGCTCCTGCTTCTGGGTGGCTCCTTCCTTCCTGAGCCCCCAGGGTTTCTCATGGCCAGTCTTGGCTGCAAAACATAGAAAACAAATGATGGCAGGACAACAGGAAGAACCTCACAGACAAGCAGAGTGGGAGCTCCACAGCCCTCTCTCAGCCATTCATATTCTAAGCAACAAAACATCAGAAGGATGTGGAAATTCCCAACAGTAAACCGTCTCCATCACATCCATGGAGCCATCCATCCATCATCCTGTATCTCAGGAACAAATGTTGGAGCTACACTGGTTTTAAGCATGCATGGTACATTTACAAAAATTAACCCGACTTATTTTGTTCATCAAGCAAATCTCAACATATGTCAGACAAATCCAATGACACAGCAGGTTTCTGATCACAGAATTGTGCTAGAAGTCAATAATTAAAAGCTAATCAAAAATTATTATATGCTTGGAAATTCAAAGTGCCCTTATAAGACGTCAGCAGAATAAATAATCCAAAGTGAAACAAGACTGCGTTTACACTCAGTGAGAAGATCATAACGTGGCAATCAAATGTCTCCCTCTGGCCCAGGAATTCCAGTCTGTGGCACAAGGTCGTGTGGTCTCAAATCACCCCAACACACTTAGACATGTTAACATCTGACATAGGGTGACGGTGTCACTTACCTATA
>NW_022442846.1:0-4151 GCF_009761245.1 Sapajus apella
GTGCAGTGGCAGATCTTGACTCGCTGCCACCTCCGCCTCCCGGCTTCAAGCAATTCTCTTGCCTCAGCCTCCTGAGTAGCTGGGATTACAGGCACATACCACCAACCCTGGCTAATTTTTATATTTTTAGTAGAGACGGGGTTTCACCACGTTGGTCAGGCTGGTCTCAAACTCCTGACCTCGTGATCTGCCAGACTCCCAAAGTGCTGGGATCACAGGCGTGAGCCACTGCACCTGGCCTATATATGTTTTATATATACCCAGTATGTATATTTGATATATATATGAAATAAAGTGTATTTTATAAAAATATAAAACATAAAAAATACATAATATATGATAGCAATGAGAATAGTAATAAAAACAACGATGCAGTCCCGTCCCCTTTTTGTCAGCACCCCCTAAAAATATAAAAATCAAGTTTATTAAGGAGCAAATCCCAAGGTTTTTATTTAGAAGCCAGTGTCTATAGGCTCGCTCTTGCCTGTTGTTGCCTTAATTTCATGGTAGGGGAAAACTCGTTTTTGAACTGTACACACACCCCTGCTTTTAATGACCGTTTATATTTTAATTTTTTCAACTTTTATTTTAGGCCCAGGAGTCCATGCACACGTTGCTATATAGGTAAATTGCGAGTCATGGGGGTTGGGTGCACAGATTGTTTTGTCACCCGGGCACTAAGCGGAACACCCAATAGGTATAGTTTTTCAGCCGTCACTCTCCCCACCAGTCAAGCAGCTAAAATGCAAGGCCTTGTGGGCGGGGCCGGGGTGCTCCCGCTCTTGCCGCTGGCCCAATCACAGTGCGGCGCTCCTCCTGGCCGGTCGCCGATTAGTGGTTGCCATAGCTCCCGGCGTTCGCTTGACAAGATGGCGGCGGTCGGGGGGCCGCTGTCGCGTTTTCGGGTCTGAGTTCTTCCAGGCTTCTAAGCCGGGCACGGTTCTTCTGTGCCAGGCCCGCGAGGCCCAAGGCATGGGCTTCCGGCCGCCAGTCGCTCTTCTTTTGGGGCCTCTCCTTCTGCAGGGCTTCCTGAGGCCGCTGTGGGGGGACCTGGGTGTGTAAGGCGCGGCAGGGACCTCGGTGGGCCGGGGCTGAGGGGACTGGGCGTTAAAGGGCCAGACTTGGACTCCCCCGGGAGCTTCGGGAGTCTGGACCGCCAAAGCAAGCTACCACACACACCTTGGGCGATGACTCTTGCACTGCTAACCCCTCCCTGTCCCCTTCCTTCCCGCCTAGCCTTCATCCCTTCTTTCATCCGAATGTCCGGCCCTGTGGTCAGGGCGTCCCTGGTCGGAGACACTGAGGGTGTGACCGTGTCCCTGGCCGTGCTGCAGGACGAGGCGGGTAAAGTCCAGCCCTTCTTTTGGGAAGGGTGGGGGTTGGACTGGATCCAGGCCTCCCAAGGAGCCTGGCGAGGTGGCATCCTCTGGGGCCCCGGCCTCTGTCCTGTGCAAAGTCGCATGGGAAGAAAAGGATGGGGGTGCTGCTGTAGGCCAATGAGGACAGATGACAGGTCCGAAGAAAGCTTGAAATAATAATGCCTGGCATTCATTGAGCTGTCATTGTGTATCATCCCATTTTCCTAGTAAGAACAGTAATATCTTTTCATCGCCTTTGACCAATGAAGAAACAAGTTCAGAGAGGTTGTCAGCATCCCAGTGTCAGGCAGCTTGTAAAGGGCCCAATCCTAGGCTTGTAATGAGAGTCCATCCTAGGCAGTCTGCCTCGAGTACACCCTCTGAGCTGCTGGGCTGTGCTGCCTTGCAAGCTGATCTTCTCTTTCTTAGGAATATTGCCAGTTCCGACTTGTAGAGTGCTGAGCAATGAAACAGAAGACTGGAGTGTGACTGTGACCCCCGGTGGGGTAAGGCCAGAAATAAACTTGCTCTGTAGCCTGTGAAGGGGCCCCCAGCCAGGGTTTCTGCAATGCTTTCTTGATTTGACAAGGCATGGCTTTCTCCATACTCGGAACAATCATGGAATTGTGGGCTGTTGAATCTGGTAGACACTTACCCAGCCTACAGGTTCCTTACTCTGGGGTTTGGAGTCCTTGGATGCATTTCAGGGGGTCTGTGAACTCTGAAATTGTGTGTAAAGTTCTGTGTGGATGTGCATTTTTCTGAAGAGAGGGTCACCAGTTTCCTTCAGATTGTCGAATGGGTGTGTGTTTTCTTCAGATTATTGAATGGGTCTGTGACTCAAAAAAGCTTTATGCCAGGCGTCATGGCTCAAGCCTGTACTCATAGCACTTTGGGATGTTGAGGCTTGAGCCCAGGAGTTCCAGACCAGCCTGTAACATAGTGAGACCCCATCTCTACACAACAAAAACAAAAATAACCAAGTGTGGTGGCGCACATCTATAGTCTCAGGTACTTGGAGGGGGATGGGAGAGCTGAGGCAGGAGGATTATTTGAACCCAGGAGTTCAGGACTGCAGAGATCTAAGATCAGACCACTGCACTTCATCCAGCCTGGGCAACAGAGCAAGAACCTGTCTCTTATTTATTTATTTATTTATTTTTATTTTTATAGAGACGGGGTTTCACCATGTTGGCCAGGATGGTCTCGATCTCTTGACCTCGTGATCCTCCTGCCTCCCAAAGTGCTGGGATTACAGGCGTGAGCCACCGCACCCGGCCGACCCTGTCTCTTAAAAAAAAAAAAAAGCTGGTCAGGCTGGGTCACCTATAATCCCAGCACTTTGAGAGGCCAAGGTGTGTAGATCAGATCACCTGAGACCAGGAGTTCAAGACCAACCTGGCCAACATGGTGAAACCCTGCCTTTACTAAAAATACAAAAATAAGCTGGGCATGATGACTGGTGCCTGTAATCCCATCTACTTGGGAGGCTGAGGCAGGAGAATCACTTGAACCTGGGAGGCAGAGGTTGCAGTGAACCGGGATCATACCACTGCACTCCAGCCTGGGTGACAAGAGTGAGATGCCATCTCAAAAAAAAAAAAAAAAAAAACGCTTCATAACCACTGATCTTGCCCAACCCTGAGCTGATGTGTAAGTATACTGAAACTTGGAGAGATTGAGTATCTTCTACTTAATAAGTGTTTATTGGGCACATAGTATACGCAACATCAATTCTGGAGATAAAAGGACGAGAAAGACAAATTTTGCTTGTGCCCCGGGAATGAACATGTACATGTCTAAAGTCATTTTGGGATAAACTGAGGATGGTTTTCATTGACTTTTTTTGTGTATTTACTTTCCAGTGATAGGATGATAAGCTAAAAAGGTGTGAGATAAACTGAGTTTATTGATCAGATCTATTTAGCTTTCTCTAAATATCCAAAAGTTGCTTTTTTTTTTTTTTGAGACAGAGCCTTGCTCTGTCGCCCTAGCTAGAGTGCAGTGGCACGTTCTCAGCTCACTGCAACCTCTGCCTCCTGGATTCAAATGATTCTCCTGCCTCAGCCTCCCGAGTAGCTGGGATTACAGGCACCCACCACCACGCCTGGCTAATTTTTTTGTATTTTTCGTAGAGAGAAGGTTTTGCCATGCTGGGCAGGCTGGTCTTGAACTCCTGACCTCAGGTGATCTGCCTGCCTTGGCCTCCCAAAGTGCTGGGATTATAGCCGTGAGCCACCACACCCAGCCTAGAAGTTGTTTGCTTTTATGTTGAGTAGGAGTCAGGGCTTGCATGTTACCGTAAGTTTATGGGGTGGAACTGAAGATAACTATGTCATCTTTGTATACATTTCCCTTTTATAAAATGATAGAGGCTGATGTGTGCTTTTATTGTGTTTTCAATTATGTATTTTTATAGACCCTGTTTTGAGTCACTTTAAAAGTAAAGCAATCTTTTTTTTTCAGAAGGCGTTGGAAGTGACAGTAAGGTGGAAGAGAGGTCTGGACTGGTGTTTCTCCAATGAGACAGATTCCTTCTCCGAGTCCCCCTGTATCCTCCAGACCCTTCTGGTTTCAGCATCTCGTCATTCATCCTGTTTAGCACATGTGCTCATTCAGGTGGAAATTTATGCCAACTCTTCTCTGACCCATAATGCCTCAGGCAAGTGAAGTCTTTGACTATCAAAACTTGCATGTTGGTCCCAGCTACTTGGGAGGTTGAGCCCAGGAGGTTGAGGCTGCGATGAGCTGTAATAATGTTACTGTATTCCAGCCTGGGCGACAGAGTGAGAC
>NW_022442847.1:0-4151 GCF_009761245.1 Sapajus apella
AGAGCAGTTTGAAAGAGACGGTTCTCCTGTGGTTCAGATGCGATCTTACCGCTAATTCTTATGAGCCTGTATATGGCTGGAAAAATCTCTTTGCAGATTCTCCAAAGAAAGGGTTTAAGAACTGCTACATTCACATATCTGTTTAACTCTATATGTTGAATATACACCTTGACAATCCTTCAGGTACAAAGCTCCGTTTTTGTTTTAGAGCCAGATATTTCTCATTACACGCTATACTCCCATTCACTCAGGAATATCCAAACGCAGATTTTAGAAGAAACGTGTTTCTAACTCGCTGAATATAAACATAGATGCAACTTCCTAAGGTGATCTAACACAGAGCAGAGCAGTTTTAAAGAGACGATTCTCCTGTGGTTTAGACGCGATGATAAAGCTAATTCTAAAGAGTCTGTGTATGGCTGGAAATATCTCTTTCCAGATTCTCCAAAGAAATGTTTAGTGAACTGCTACATTCGCACAATTGTTTAACTCTGTAAGTTTAATATACACCTTGACAATCATTCTGCTACATAGCTCCGCTGTTGTTTTAGAGCCCGATATTTCTCATTATACCCTATACTCCCTTTCACTCAGGAATATCCAAACACCGCTTTTTGGAGAAAAGTGCTTCTAACTAGCTGAATCTAAACATAGATGCAACTTCCGAAGGTGAACCAACTCACAGTGGGGCAGTTTGAATGAGACGTTTCTTGTATGATTTAGATACGATCTTAAAGCTAATTCTTAAGAGTCTGTATATGGCTGGGAATATCTCTTTCCAGATTCTGCAAAGAAAGCGTTATTTAACTGCTACATTCACACAATTGTTTAACTCTGTAAGTTTAATATACACCTTGACAATCATTCTGCTATTTAGCTCCGTTTTTGTTTTAGTGCCAGATATTTCTCATTAAACCCTATGCTCCAATTCAGTCAGGAATATCCAAACGCAGCTTTTTGGAGAAACCTGTTTCTAAATCGCGGAATCTGAACATAGATGCAACTTCCTAAGGTGAACGAACACACAGCGGAGCAGTTTGAAAGAGGCGTTTCCTGTATGATTTAGATTTGATCTTAAAGCTAATTCTTAAGAGTCTGTATATGGCTGGTAATATCTCTTTCCAGATTCTCCAAGGAAAGGGTTGGTGAACTGCTACATTCACACATCTGTCTAACTCTGTAAGTTGAATACACACCTTGACAATCATTCTGCTACATAGCTCCGTTTTTATTTTAGAGCCAGATATTTCTCATTACACGCTATACTCCCATTCACTCAGGAATATCCAAACGCAGATTTAAAAAAAAACGTGTTTCTAACTCGCTGAATCTAAACATAGATGCAACTTCCTAAGGTGAACGAACACAGAGCAAAGCAGTTTGAAAGAGACGTTTCTCCTGTGGTTTAGACGCTATCTTACCGCTAATTCTTAGGAGCCTGTATATGGCTGGAAATATCTCTTTCCAGATTCTCCAAAGAAAGGTTTTCTGAACTGCTTCATTCACATATCTGTTTAACACTCTAAGTTGAATATACACCTTGACAAACATTCTGCTACGTAGCTACGTTGTTGATTTCGAGAACTATATTTTTCTTTACACCCTATACTCACATTCACTCAGGAATATCCAAATGCCGCCATTTGGAGGAACGTGTTTCTAACTCGCTGAATCTAAACATAGATGCAACGTCCGAAGGTGAACGAACACACAGCAGAGCAGTTTGAAAGAGACGTTTCTCCTGTGGTTTAGACGCGATCTTAAAGCAAACTTTTATGAGCCTGTATATGGCTGGAAATATGTCTTTCCAGATTCTCCAAGGAAAGAGTTTCTCAACTGCTACCTTCACACATCTGTTTAACTCTGTACGTTTAACTTGCACCTTGACAATCATTCTGCTACCAGCTCCGTTTTTTTTAAGACCCAGATATTTCCCATTAATCCGTATACTCCCATTCACTCAGGAATATCCAAACACCGCTATTTGGAGAAACGTGTTTCTAACTCGCTGAATCTAAACATACATGCAACTTCCGAAGGTGAACGAACACACAGCGGAGTAGTTTGAAAGAGACGTTTCTCCTGTGATTTAGATGCGATCTTATAGCTAATTCTTAGCAGCCTGTATATGGCTGGAAATATCTCTTTCCAGATTCTCCAAGGAAAGCGTTAGTGAACTGCTACATTCACACAATTGTTTAACTCTGTAAGTTTAATATACACCTTGACAATCATTCTGCTACATAGCTCCATTGTTGTTTTAGAGCCCAATATTCCTCATTAACCCTATATTCCCATTCACTCAGGAATATCCAAACGCAGCTATTTGGAGAAACGTGTTCCTAACTCGCTGACTCTAAACATAGATGCAACTTCCAAAGGTGAACAAACACACAGCAGAGCAGTTTGAAAGAGACATTTCTAATATGATTTTGACGCGATCATATAACTAATTGTTACAAGTCTGTATATTGCTGCAAATATCTATTTCCAGATTCTCCAAAGAAAGGGTTATTCCACTGCTACATTCACACAATTGTTTACCTCTATAAGTTTAATATACACCTTGACAATCATTCTGCTACATAGCTCCGTTATTGTTTTAGAGCCCGATATTTCTCATTACACCCTATAGGCCCATTCACTCAGGAATATCGACACACAGCTTTTAGAAGAAACGTATTTCTAACTCGCTGAATCTAAACATAGATGCAACTTCCTAAGGTGAACAAACACAGAGCAGAGCAGTTTGAAAGAGACGTTTCTCCTCTGTTTTAGACGCGATCTTACCGCTAATTCTTATGAGCCTGTTTATGGCTGGAAATATCTCTTTCCAGATTCTCCAAGGAAAGGGTTTCTGAACTGGTACATTCACACATCTCTCTAACTCTGTAAGTTGAATACACACCTTGACAATCATTCTTCTACATAGCTCAGTTTTTGTTTTAGAGTCAGATATTTCTCATTACACCTTACACTCCCAATAACCCAGGAATATCCAAACGCAGCTTTTGGGAGAAACCTGTTTCTAACTCGCTGAATCTAAACATAGGTGCAACTTCCTAATGTGAACCAAACACAGCAGAGCAGTTTGAAAGAGAAGTTTCTCTTATGACTTAGATGTGATTTTATAGCTAATTCTTAAGAGTCTTTATATGGCTGGAAATATGTCTTTCCAGATTCTCCAAAGAAAGGGTTAGTGAACTGCTACATACACACTATTGTTTAACTCTGTAAGTTTAATATACCCCTTGACAATCTTTCTGCTACATAGCTCCGCTTTTGTTTTAGAGCCTGATATTGCTCATTACACCCATTATTCCAATTCACTATTTAATATCCAAACGCAGCTTTTAGAAGAAACGTGTTTCTACCTCGCTGAAGCTAAACATAGATGGAACTTCCCATGGTGCTCGAACACATATGAGAGCAGTTTGAAAGGGACGATACTCCTGTAGTTTAGACGCGATCTTACCGCTAATTCTTACGAGTCTGTATATGACTGGAAATATCTTTTTGCAGATTCTTCAAAGAAAGGTTTTCTGAACTGCTACATTCACATATCTGTTTAACTCTCTAAGTTGAATATACACCTTGAAAATCATTCTGCTACATAGCTCCGTTTTTGTTTTACAGCCCGATATTTCTCATTACACCCTGTACTCCCATTCACTCAGGAATATCCAAACGCCGCTATTTGGAGAAACGTGTTTCTAACTCGCTGAATCTAAACATAGTTGCAACTTCCGAAGGTGAACGAAAGCACAGGAGAGCAGTTTGAAAGAGACGTTTCTCCTGTGGTTTAGACGCGATCTTAAAGCTAATTCTTATGAGCCTGTATATGGCTGGAAATATCTCTTTCCAGAGTCTCGAAGGAAAGGGTTTCAGGAACTGCTACATTCACACATCAGTCTTATTCTGTAAGTTGAATACATACCTTGACAATCATTCTTCTACATAGCTCCGTTTTTGTTTTAGAGCAAGATATTTCTCATTACACCCTATACTGCCAATAACCCAGGAATATCCAAACGCAGCTTTTAGAAGAAACCTGTTTCTAAGTCTCGGAATCTAAACATAGATGCAACTTCCTAATGTGAACCGAACACAGCAGAGCAGTTTGAAAGATACGTTTCTCCTGTGGTTTAGAC
>NW_022442848.1:0-4149 GCF_009761245.1 Sapajus apella
AATTTAAAAGAATAGATGTCATACAAATCCTGCTCTGAGAAAAAAAAAATGAAATAAACAAGAAATCAATAACAGAATAAGAGCTAGAAGCCTTCCCTTTAATGTCAGCACAAGACAAGGATGCCCTCTCTCACCACTCCTCTTCAACATGGTGTTGGAAGTTCTGGCAGGAGCAATCAGGTCAGAGAAAGGAAGGATATTCAAATAAAAAGAGAGGAAGTCAAATTGTCTTTGCAAATGACATGATTTTGTATCTAGAAAACCCCATTGTCTCAGCAGAAAGGCTTCTTAAGCTGATAAGCAACTTCAGTAAAGTCTCAGGATAGAAAATCAATGTGCAAAAGTCACAAGCATTTATATACAGCAACAATACACAAGCGGTGAGTCAAATAATGAATAAACTCCTATTCACAATTGCCACAAACAGAATAAGACGGCCATGTGTGGTGGCTCATGCCTGTAATTCCAGCACTTTGGGATGCTGAAGCGGGCAGATCACCTGAGATCTCGTTCAAGACCAGCTTGGCTAACTTGGTGAAATCCAATTTCTCCTAAAAATACAAAAATTAGCCAGGCATGGTGGCATGCACCTGTAATCCTGGGTACTCGGGAGGCTGAGGTGGGATAATTGATTGAACCTGGGAGGTGGAGGTTGCAGTGAGCTGAGATGGTGCCATTGCAGTCCAGCTTGTGGAACAAGAGCAAAACGCCATGTCAAAACAAACAAACAAACAAATGGAATACAGCCTGGGAATACAGCTAACAAGGGAACTGAAGGACCTTTTCAAAGAGAATGACAAACCACTGCTCAAGGAAATGGGAGAGGACACAAACAGATGGAAAAACCCTCCATGCTCATGGGTGGGAAGAATCAATATCGCGAAAATGGCCATACTGCCCAAGGTAATTTATAGATTCAATGCTGTTTTCATGAAACTACCATTGACATTCTCACAGAATTAGAAGAAACTACTTTAAAATTCATATGGAATTAAAAAGAGAGTTTGTATAGCCAAGATGATCCTAAGCAAAGAGAACAAAGCTGGAGGCATGGTGCTGCTTGACTTCAAATTGTACTACAAGGCCAGTAACCAAAACAGCAGGGTGCTGGTACAAAAACAGACACATAGACCAATGGAACAGAACAGAGAACTCAGAAATAAGACCACACATCTACGACTACGTGATCTTTGACAAACTGACCAAAACAAGCAACCGGGAAAAGATTTCTTATTTAATAAATGGTGCTGGGGAACAGGCTAGCCATATGCAAAAGATTGAAACTGGACCCCTTCCTTACACCTTAGACAAAAATTAACTACTATGGATTAAAGACATAAATGTAAAACACAAAACTATAAAAACCCTAGAAGAAAATCTAGGCAATACCATTCAGGACATAGGAAAAGTCAACAATTTCATGAAGGAAGCGTCCAAAGCAATTGCAACAAAAGCCAAAATTAGCAAATGAGATCTAATTAAACAAAAGAGCTCCTGCACAGCAAAAGAAACTATTATCAGAGTGAACAGACAACCTACAAGGTGGGAAAAAAGTTTTGCAATCTATCCATCTGACAAAGTCTAATGTCCAGAATTTTCAAGGAACGTGTCCTCTGGGAAACCCAGGTTTCTGCTGGAGCTGTGAGGTGCAGGGACATCCTGAGGGAGGATGTGGAGATTTTGCTGATCATGGGCTGAGAATTCCAGGGGGTGCGGTGGGAAGATTTCTGGAGTTGGGGAGGGAGGATGATGCGGACAGAATAGTGGTGTGCAGAGCCTTGTGAGGATTCGAGTGCAGAGGGGACCCAGCATGACTGACACAAACAGGGAGAGGGCATGATGAGCTCAGCCCTGGTGGGCTTAAGGAAGACGATGGTGCTGAGGCTTCGGGAGACAGGGGAGGAGGAGCAGGGGTGGCTCTCACCTGGGCTCTGTCTGTGGCAGTGAGGATGGTGGAGTGGTTGGGACTCAGTGCTGCGTGGAACTTTCTTGACCAGCTGATGACAGTATGGAGTTCCTGAGGCAGAGGGCTTCTTAGAGGATTGATTCTTGACCCCAAGGAAAGGAAGTGAGCTCATTCTAGGTCTCAGGTCTACCCTGATGCCTTCTTCAGGGGGTGCCCCTTCTGGGTCCCCCATGGATCCCAGCACAGGAGACCTTTTCTGCTCTGCTGAGGGGACCGAGGCCCAGGGGAGGTGTGCTCAGATTTGATAATGCCAATATGTGTCTCTACACCTTGGAATATTATGTGGACATGGAGGTGTTTTTCCCAAATAAAAGAAAACTGAGTAAATGGGAGCTTAAAAAAAAACTGAACAATAGAGAGTAGAAGAAAATGTTTCTACTTTTTAGTTTCCCCAAATGTTAGTCTCAAGGGGCTGGACAGAGAAGTTGCAGGGAAAACAGAAACTCCAAGAGGGCTAGAGTTCCTGAGAGCTGCTCACCTCCACAAGAAAGACATGTGGGAAATGGTTAAGGCAATTTTACACTACTTTGAAATTCTATAATATTAGGGAATTATAGTAACTCTTCAGTGTCATAATAATATTATTGTTGGAAACATGTTATTTTTTAAGAGATGAGCACCGAAGTATTGAGGAATGAAGGTCATGCTGTTGGCAAATGATTGTCAAATGTTTCAGCAAAAATCATGGAAATGTAATTTATTACCTACACAAAGGAAATAATTAGATCTATGGTGACCATTGTATTCTTTCCAGGTTTTGGACTTTTTGAAATTTTTTAAATAGTTTGGAGAAAAAATTAAAGCGAATACTATGTAATCACATGAGAAATGTTCACAACGTCATGTTGAATGAAAATTAAACTTGAAAACTAGATGAGATGGCTCGTACCCGATCCTAGAGCTTTGAGAGGCTGAGGTGGGAGGACCCCTTTAGGCCAGGCATTTGAAAGCAGCCTGGGCAACATGACGAGACCCCATCTCTACAACACACTAAAAAATTAATGAGCCTGGTGGCGGGTACCTGTGGTTCTAGCTACTTGGGAAGCTGAGGTGGGGGGATTGCTTCAGCCTGGGAGTTCAAGGTTATACTGAGCTGTGATCATACCGCTGCAATTTAGCCTCAGTGACACAGCAACATCGTGTTTCAAAAAAAAAAAGAGAGAGAGAAGAAAAAAAAATATCAGGCCTTTAAAAGCATTCAAGAGCATGTGCATGAGAATGTCAGTTTTGTGTGGTCGTGTCATTGTGTGGAGAGTGTCTGAGTAAGAATGTGTGACAACATCTTTTTGTCTGTGTGTGTGGGTATGTGAGTCTATGTGTGCATTCATTCATTCATTCATTCACTCAACAAGTATATTTAAAGTAGCAGGCCCTATTCGAGGCAAGGGAAATACAGCTGTGAACAATCAAAATCACTGTCCTTGTCCTTGTAAAGCATGTATTCTAGAGGAGAGAAAGACTATAAGCAATTAAAATAAATACATTCGTAGCTGGGCACAAATGTACATAATCCCAGCACTTGGGGAGGCTGGGAAGGGAGGACCATTTGAGGCCAGGAGTTTGAGATCAGTTTGGGAATCATATCAAGACTCCGTTTGTACCAAAAGTAAATACAAAAGTAGCTGAGTGTGGTGGCACACACCTGTAGTCCCAGCTACTTGGGAGGCTGAGGTGGGAGGCTCACTTGAGCCCAGGCGTTTGAGGCTGCAGTGAGCCAAGATTGCACCACTGCATTCCAGCCTGGGCAACAGCACAACCCTGTCTCTCAAAGTAAATAAGTAAAGAATTCTTAAACGTTAGTAAAACGGTTGTGAAAAAAAACAAAGCAGGGTCGGGTGGGGGATGGGAGATGCCACAGGAAGTGGGCAGTGCAGGGACGGGCTCCGGTGGGAATGAGGAGAATGTGGGGGGTGGGGGAAGGGAGCCCTGGAGATGAGTTTCCAGGCAGGGGAGCTGCTGTGCCGAGGCTCTGAGGTGCGGACACCTGGGGTGCTGGATAAACCATGCCAGGGAGGGCCTCAGTCTGGCCCCACTGCACGGGCACAGCTGGGTAAACTGGGCGGTCACCGGAGAGGGCCTTGCCCACGAGAGGGACTTCTCACCATGTTCTCCTCCCTCCCAGACCCCAGGTCCTCTGCCACAAACGAGCACGTGATCGCGCCTCAGGCGTCCTTCCGGGAAGA
>NW_022442849.1:0-1786 GCF_009761245.1 Sapajus apella
AATAATAATAATAATAATAACATGAATAATGGAAGCACTGTGGTTTGTATGAACTCCTAAACTCAAGCTGTCCTCCCACGTCAGCCTCCCAAAGTGCAGGGATTACAGGCGTGAGCCACCACACCCGCCTGAAATGGAGCATCTTAACCGTGGTGAAATGTGCAGTTCAGTGGCATTAAGTACATTCGCTTTGTTGTGCAGCCGTCACCACTACCCACCCACAGAACGTTTTCACATTCTCCAACTGAAACTCTGCACCCATTAAACACTCACTTCCCGTTCCTCTCCCCTCAGGCCCCGGCAACAACCATTTAACTTTCTGTCACTACAGGTGTGACTACTCTAGGGACCTCACGTCAGTGGAACCATACAGGATGTGTCCTTTTGTGTCTGGCTTACCTCACTTTTCACAATGTTCATACCAACGTTGATCCATGTAGTAGCACTTGTCAGAATCTCCTTGCTTTTTCAGGCTGAATAATATTCCACTGTATGTCTATATCACAGTTTGTTTATCCACCCTTTGGTCTATTTTTTTTCTTTTCAGACTGAGTCTTGCTCTGTTGCCCAGGCTGGAGTGCAGTGGCACAATCTCAGCTTACTGCAACCTCTGCCGCCCAGATTCAAGGTTTCTTCTGCCTCAGCCTCCTGAGTAGCTGGGATTACAGGTGTGCACCACTATGCCTGGCTAATAATTGTTTTTTTTGGTTTTTTTTTGAGACAGAGTTTGCTCTTGTTGTCCAGGCTAGAGTGCAATGGCATGATCTTGGCTCACCGCAACCTCCGCAACCTGGGTTAAAGCAATTCTCCTGCCTCAGCCTCTCAAGTAGCTGGGACTACAGGAATTCACCACCACATCCAGCTAATTTTGTATATTTAGCAGAGATGGTGTTTCTCTATGTTGGTCAGGCTGGTCTCAAACTGCCAACCTGAGGTGATCCACCTTCCTTGGCCTCCCAAAGTGCTGGGATTACAGGTGTGAGCTATTGCGCCCAGCCTCATAGGTCTATTTTTTTTTTTTTTTTTTTTTTCTGAGATGGAGTTTTATTCTTGTTGCTCAGCTAGAGTGCAATAGCATGATCTCGGCTCACTGACATCCCCGCCTTCCGGTTCAAGCAATTCTTCTGCCTCAGCCTCCTGAGTAGCTGGGATTATAGGCATGCACCACCACACCAGACTAATTTTGTATTTTTAATAGAGACGGGGTTTCTCCATATTGGTTAGGCTGGTCTCAAGCTCCCAACCTCAGGTGATCTTCCCACCTCGACCTCCCAAAGTGCTGGGATTATGGTCCATTTTTTAAAAGGAAATTAACACATAGAGCTTTAAAACCCACCCGTGACAGAAGAGGATAGGGTGCCTCTTGTCTCCTGGTGGCCCAAGGGGAGGGCTTCCTTTGGGACTTCCTCCCCTGCCTCCTCCCTGTCCCAGTCCTCTGTCCTTCCCTCAGCAGTGTCCTTCCAGTTGGTCTCTTCTTCTCTGTTCCCACTGCCCAACTCTGGTTTCTTCCCCAATACCTTCTCATCCTCAGGCATTCCTGCCTGGACTCTGCCTCCTAGAAGCTGGCCTGCAAGTGCTGCCAGGGAAGCCGCCTAAGGTTCAGCCTCTGCCCTCCCGGCCCTTGGCCTCTGAGGCTGCCCACCAGCTTGTCCCAGCTGACCGTGGCTGATGCGCATCCCCCGGCACCGGATGGACTTCCTTTCCAAACTGCCTAGAGAGCCCTTGTTTCTCCCAAGAGTCAACACGAGTCCTCCTTCCTTAGAAAGGGCCCTGAACTCTTCCCGCC
>NW_022442849.1:1796-2591 GCF_009761245.1 Sapajus apella
CTAGTCTTGAACTCCTGACCTCATGATCTGCCCACCTTGGCTTCCCAACGTACTGGGATTACAGGCATGAGCCACTCTGCCCGGCCAGCGGCAGCTTTCTCTATGCAGTGCTAGTTCTCCGCTCTTGCTTTTTGGCTTCCTCTACTTTGTGGACGTTTCCGAGCTATTGTCTTCTTCTTTCTCCCAAGTCTTTGTCTTTTGGATTGTTGCCTGCTTTAATACTTTTGTTAACCTTCAGTGATGTTTCAAGTAGGAAGAGGAAATAAATTTTGATGTTCCAGCTGCCATATTTAACTAGAATTTTCTTCCAATTGAGTTTTCACTTATTTTTACAATGATTTATGGAGTCTGGATGTTTTCAATTTTAAAATGGTATTTATTTTAGAAATTTACAAATAATATACAAGTATAAAGAAGAATATAAAAATCACTCATCATCTCAGAAATACAGAAATAACCCCTCTTTGCAAATCAACAGAAATTTGGGAAAAAAAAAGAACCCCTCTTAACATTTTGATATATATATACATGTAGATACACATAAGTTAAAAGGGAATTAATAACCTCTTTCCGTTTATTTAAGTTCGATGCTAATAAGTGGACGCTGCCAGCTTTCTAGAAGGCTTTTGCTGTGGGAGGTGCTTGCCAAACCTTGCTACGACACAGGCGTAACCCTTGTCAGCAATGCTGACATTGGTGCCTCTCACCTTCCCCCAGGCCTGCCCCTAGTGAGCCTCGGCCTAGACTGCCCTCTTCCACTGGAGATGCTCATCATCAAGTCATTTATGAGTCAAA
>NW_022442849.1:2601-4149 GCF_009761245.1 Sapajus apella
CATCAAAATCCTGCCCTCACAAGACTGAATTCTGTACTGAAGGAGACAGACACTAAGCAAATAAACAGGATACTATGCTGTAAGCTGGTGCTAGGGCCAGAACAATTTATGAGAGAAGTGCAGGTAGGGGAGCTCTACTAAATGAAATGGCTGGGAAAGCCCTTCATAAGATATAATTGAGGAAAGACATAAGATATAGCAATTTGAGGAAAGAGCATGTCAGATAAAATTCAGGATGCCCAGATAATTTTGAATTTTATTTTATTTTATTTTTTATTATTTACTTGTTTATTTTTTGAGACCCAGTCTTGCTCTGTCACCTAGGCTGGAGTACAGTGGTACGATCTCAGCTCACTGCAACCTCTGCCTCCTGGGTTCAAGTGATCTCCTGCCTCAGCCGCCCGAGTATCTGGTACTACAGGCACGCACCACACACCCAGCTAATTTTCGTATTTTTTTAGTAGAGATGGGGTTTCACCATGTTGGCCAGGCTGGTCTTGAACTCCACACCTCAGGTGATCCGCCTGCCTTGGCCTCCCAAAGTGCTGGATTACGCTCACATCCGGAATTTTTTCAAATTATAATCCATTTAATTCATGAATTGCAATTCATATTACCATGGAGGAAACTAAATTGTTACAAATGAATTATAAGAGCTGGTTTTTGTTGGGCTTTTTTGTTTTTTGGTTTTTTTTTTTTTTTTTTGAGATGGAGCCTTGCTCAGTCACCCAGGCTAGAGTGCAAAGGCGCAATCTCGGCTCACTGCAACCTCCGACTTCCGGGTTCAAGTGATTCTCCTGTTGCAGCCTCCCGAGTAGCGGGGATTACAGGCACCTGCTGTCATGCCCGGCTAATTTTTGTATTTTTGTAGAGATGGAGTTTCACCATGTTGGCCAGCCTGGTCTTGAGCTCCTGACCTCAGGTGATCCAACCACATCAGCCTCCCAATGTGCTGGAATTATAGGTATGAGCCACCGTGCCAGGCCAAGAGCTGTTAAAAGTAGAACCTGATCTTTGGCTTTGGGGATACCAGGAATTACTTTGTACTGTGAGGGAGAACTTGACTTTTGTGTGTGCAGAGGCTGATCAGTCAGCGGCAAAACCTGGAAAGTGTCTGACAGTGGTTGTGGTGAATGGTTCTTATTGCAATGGGCGATCTGTTCTTTTTTCTTTTCTTTTTTTTTTTCAGTGCATTTTTCAAAGTGCTGTTAAATCTTTCTTTCTTTCTTTCTTTCCCTTCCTTCCTTCCTTCCTCTTTCTTTCTTTCTCTTTCTTTCTTTCCCTTCTTTCCTGCCTTCCTTCCTCTTTCTTTCTTTCTTTCTTTCTTTCTTTCTTTCTTTCTTCTTTCTTTTTTTTGAGACAGAGTTTCACTCTTGTTGCCCAGGCTGGAGTGCAATGGAGCAATCTCGGCTCACCACAACCTCCGCCTCCCAGGTTCAAGTGATTCTTCTGCTTCAGCCTCCTGAGTAAACTGGGATTACAGGAATGTGCCACCACGCCCGGCTAATTTTGTATTTTTAGTAGAGATGGGGTTTCTCCATGTTGGCC
>NW_022442850.1:0-3686 GCF_009761245.1 Sapajus apella
GTTTGGATACTCCTGAGTGAATGGCAGTATAGGCTGTAATGAGAAATATCTGGCTCTAAAACAAAAACGGATGTTTGTAGCAGAATTATTGTCAATCTGTGTATTCAACTTACAGAGTTAAACAGATATGTGAATGTAGCAGTTCAGAAACCCTTTCTTTCGAGAATCTGGAAATAGATATTTCCAGCCACATACAGGCTGATAAGAATTAGTGGTAAGATCACGTCTAAACCACAGGAGAAACGTCACTCTCAAACTGCTCTGCTGTGTGTTCTTCACCTCAGGAAGTTGCATCTATATTTAGATTCAGCGACTTAGAGACACGTTTCTAGTAAAAGCTGCGTTTGTATACTCATGAGTGAATGGGAGTATAGGGTGTAATTAGAAATTTCTGGCTCTAAAACAAAAACGGAGCTATGTAGCAGAATGATGGTCCAGCTGTGTATTCAACTTACAGAGTTAAACAGATGTGTGAATGTAGCAGTTCAGAATGTCTTTATTTCCGGAATCTGCAAAGAGATATTTCCAACCGTATACAGACTCTTAAGAATTAGGGGTATTATCACGTCTAAACTACAGGAGAAATGTCTCTTTCAAATGGCTCTGCTGTGTGTTCGTTCACCTTAGGAAGTTGCATCTCTGTTTAGATTCAGCGAGTTAGAAAAACGTTTCTTGTAAAAGCTGCGTTTATATACTCCTAAGTGAATGGAAGTTTAGGGTGCAAGGAGAAATATCTGGCTCTAAAAAAATGGAGCTATATAGCTGAAGGATTGTCAAGCTGTGTATTCAACTTACAGAGTTAAACAGATGTGTGAATGTAGCAGTTCAGAATCCCTTTCTTTCGAGGATCTGGAGGGAGATATTTGCAGCCATATACAGGCTCACAGTAATTAGCGGTAAGATCGCGTCTAAACCAAAGGAGAAACGTGTCTTTGAAACTACTCTGCTGTGTGTAGGTTCACCCTAGGAAGTTGCATCTATGTTTAGATTCAGCGAGTTAGAAACACGTTTCTTGTAAAATCTGCGTTTGGATACTCCTGAGTGAATGGGAGTATAGGGTGTAATGAGAAATATCTTGCTCTAAAACAAAAACGGAGCTATGTAGCAGAATGATTGTCAAGGTGTGTATTCAACTTACAGAGTTAAACAGATGTGTGAATGTAGCAGTTCAGAAACCATTTCTTTCGAGAATCTGGAAAGAGATATTCCCTGCCATATAGAGGCTCATAAAAATTAGCGGTAATATCGTGTGTAAACCACAGGAGAAACGTCTCTTTCAAACTGCTCTGCTGTTTGTTCGTTCTCCTTAAGATGTTGAATCTATGTTCAGATTCAGCGAGTTAGAAATACCAATGACCTTCTTTGCAGAACTGGACAAACCACCTTAAACTTCATATGGAACCAAAGGAGAGCCCGCATAGCCAAGTCAATTCTAAGCAAAAAGAACAAAGCGGGGGGCATCACACTACCGGACTTCAAACTATACTACAAGGCTACAGTAATCAAAACAGCATGGTACTGGTTCCAAAACAGATATAGACCAATGGAACAGAACAGAGGTCTCGGAGGCAACACAACATATCTACAACCATCTGATCTTTGGCAAACCAATCAAAAACAAGCAATGGGGAAAGGATTCCCTGTTCAATAAATGGTGTTGGGAAAGCTGGCTAGCCATGTGCAGAAAGTAGGAACTGGACCCCTTCCTGACACCTTACACTAAAATTAACTCCAGATGGATTAAAGACTTAAACATAAGACCTAACAGCATAAAAACCCTAGAAGAAAATCTAGGCAAAACCATTCAGGCCATAGGTGTAGGCAAGGACTTCATGACCAAAACACCAAAAGCATTGACAACAAAAGCCAAAATAGACAAATGGGACCTAATCAAACTCCACAGCTTCTGCACAACAAAAGAATGAATCATTAGAGTGAATCGGCAACCAACAGATTGGGAAAAAATTTTTGCAGTTTACCCATCTGACAAAGGGCTGATATCCAAAATTTACAAAGAACTAAAACAGATTTACAAGAAAAAAACTAACAAGCCCATTCAAAAGTGGGCAAAGGAGATGAATAGGCACTTTACAAAAGAAGCCATACGTGAGGCCAACAAACATATGAAAAAATGTTCATCATCACTGGTCATCAGAGAAATGCAAATCAAAACTACATTGAGATATCGTCTCACGCCAGTTAGAATGGCGATCATTAAAAAATCTGGAGACGACAGATGCTGGAGAGGATGTGGAGAAAAAGGAACACTTTTACACTGTTGGTGGGAGTGTAAATTAGTTCAACCATTGTGGAAGACAGTGTGGCGATTCCTCAAGGATATAGAAATAGAAATTCCATTTGACCCAGCAATCCCATTACTGGGTATATATCCAAAGGATTACAAATCATTCTAGTATAAGGACACGTGCACACGAATGTTCATTGCAGCACTGTTTACAATAGCAAAGACCTTGAACCAACACAAAGGCCCATCAACGATAGACTGGATAGGGAAAATGTGGCACATATACACCATGGAATATTATGCAGCCATCAAAAACGATGAGTTTGAGTCCTTTGTAGGGAAATGGATGAACCTGGAAACCATCATTCTCAGCAAACTGACAGAAGAGGAGAAGATCAAATATTGCATGTTCTCGCTCATAGGCGGGTGTTGAACAATGAGAACACATGGACACAGGGAGGGGAACACTACACACTGGGGTCAGTTGGGGGGAAATAGGGGAAGGAGGGTGGGGGGTGGTAAGCTGGGGAGAGAGAACAAGGGGAGAAATGCCAGATGTGGCTGATGGGGAGGAAGGCAGCAAATCACACTGCCACGTGTGTTCCTATGCAAAAATTTTGCATGTTCTTCACAAATACCCCAAAACCTAAAATGCAATGAAATAAATAAATTGAAAAAAAATAAAAAATAAATAAAGGGAACACTTGATTAAAAAATAAATAAATAAATAAATAAATAAATACGTTTCTTGTAAAACAGCGTTTGGATACTCCTGAGTGAATGGGAGTATAGGGTGTAATGAGAAATATCTGGCTCTAAAACAAAAACGGAGCTATGTAGCAGAATGAATGTGAAGCTGTGTATTCAACTTACAGAGTTAAACACATGCGTGAATGTAGCAGTTGACAGACCCTTTCTTTCGAGAATCTGGAAAGAGACATTTCCAGCCATATACAGGCTAATAAGAATTAGCAGTATGATCACCTGTAAGCCACAGTAGAAACGTCTCTTTCAAACTGCTCTGCTGTGTCTTCGTTCACCTTAGGAAGTTGCATCTATGTTTAGATTCAGCGAGTTAGAAACACGTTTCTTGTAAAAGGTGCGTTTGGATACTCCTGAGTGAATGGGATTATAGGGTGTAATGACAAATATCTGGCTCTAAAACAAAAACGGAACTAAGTAGGAGAATGACTGTCAAGCTGTGTATTCATCTTACATAGTTAAATAGATGTGTGAATGTAGCAGTTCAGAAAACCTTTCTTTGGAGAATCTGGAAAGAGATATTTTCAGCCACATAAAGGCTCTTAAGAATTAGCTTTAAGATCGTGTCTAAACCACAGGAGAAACGTCTCTTTCAAACTGCTCTACTGTGTGTTCGTTCACCTTAGGAAGTTCCATCTATGTTTAGATTCAGCTAGGTAGAAACACGTTTCTCCTAAAA
>NW_022442850.1:3696-4149 GCF_009761245.1 Sapajus apella
CCAAAGCAGTTCTAACTACACCCATATAAACAGGACTGCAGGGAAGTTCACTCGGCAGCGGGGCGCAGCCCACAGCAGCTCAGCAAAGCTGCTATAGGCCGACAGTGACTAGGCTGCCTCCTTGCTGGGCTGGGCAGGTCTGAAGGAAAAAAAGAAAAAAAAAAAAAAAAGAAGGCAGCAGCCTAACGGAAACTCATAAATAAAGCCCTAAATCCCTGGGACAGAGCACCTGGGAACAAAAAGCAGTTTATGAGTTCTGCTGCAGCAGACCTAAAACTACCTGCCCAGCAGCTCTGAATGAACAACAACAGAGCTCACAGCTCACCATTTGAGCTCCTATAAAGAAGAGACCGTCTCCTCAAGCAGCTCCCTGACCCCTATATATCCAAAAAGACACCTCATAGAGGAGAGATCAGATTGACACTAGGCGGGTATCCTTCTGGGACAAAGATA
>NW_022442851.1:0-2106 GCF_009761245.1 Sapajus apella
ATAAACAGATGTGTGAATGTAGCAGTTCAGAAAACCTTTCTTTGGAGAATCTGGAAAAAGATATTCCCAGCCATATACAGGATCATAAGAATTAGTGGTAAGATCGCATCTAAACAACAGGAGAAACGTCTCTTTCAAACTGCTCTGCTATGTGTTCGTTCACGTTAGGAAGTTGCATCTATGTTTCAATTCAGCGAGTTAGAAACACGTTTCTTCTAAAAGATTCGTTTGAATATTCCTGAGTGAAAGGGAGTATAGGGTGTAATGAGAAATACCTGCCTGTAAAACAAAAACGGAGCTATGTAGAAGAAGGATTGTCAAGGTGTGCATTCAACTTACAGAGTTAGACAGATGTGTGAATGTAGCAGTTCAGAAACCCTTTCTTTGGAGAATCTGGAAAGACATATTTCCAGCCATATACAGACTCTTAAGAATTAGCCTTAAGATAGCATCTAAATCATACGAGAAACATCTCTTTCAAACTGCTCCACTGTGTGTTCGTTCACCTTAGGAAGTTGCATCTATATTTAGATTCTGCGAGTTAGAAACACGTTTCTTCTAAAACTGCGTTTGTGTATTCCTGAGAGAATGGGAACAATGGGTGTAATGAGAAATATCTGGCTCTATAACAAAAGCGGAGCTATGTAGCAGAATGACTGTCAAGGAGTATATTCAACATAGAGAGTTAAATAGATATGTGAATGTAGCAGTTCAGAAAACATTCCTTTGGAGAATCTGGAAAAAGATATTTCCAGCCATATACAGACTCTTAAGAATTAGCTTTAAGATCGCGTCTAAATTACAGGAGAAACGTCTCTTTCAAACTGCTCAACTGTGTGTTCGTTCATCTTAGTAAGTTGCATCTATGTTTAGATTCAGCGAGTTAGAAACAGGTTTCTCCAAAAAGCTGCGTTTGGATATTCCTGAGCGAATGGGAGTATAGGGTGTAATGAGAAATATCTGGCTCTAAAACAAAAACGGAGCTATGTATCAGAATGATTGTGAAGGTGTTTATTTAACTTAGAGAGTTAAACAGATATGTGAATGTAGCAGTTCAGAAAACCTTTCTTTGGAGAATCTCGAAACAGATATTTCCAGGCATATACAGGCTCATAAGAATTGGTGGTAAGATGGCATCTAAACCGCAGGAGAAACGTCTCTGTCAAACTGCTCTGCTATGTGTTCGTTCACCTTAGAAAATTGCATCTATTTTTAGATTCAGCGAGTTAGAAACACGTTTCTTGTAAAAGGTGCGTTTGGATATTCCTGAGTGAATGGGAGTATAGGGTGTAATGAGAAATATCTGGCTCTAAAACAAAAACGGAGCTACCTAGCAGAATGATTGTCAAGCTGTATATTCAACTTACAGAGATAAACGGATGTGTGTATGTAATAGTTTTGACACACTTTCTTTGTAGAATTTGGAAAGAGATGTTTCCAGGCATATACAGGCTCTTAAGAATTAGCTTTAAGATCGCCTCTAAATCACAGGAGAAAAGACTGTTTCAAACTGCTCTACTGTGTGTTCTTCCACCTTAGGAAGTTACATCTATGTTTAGATTCAGCGAGTTCGAAACACGTTTCTTGTGGAAGCTGCGTTTGGATATTCCTCAGTGAATGGGAGTATAGGGTGTAATGAGAAATATCTGGCTCTAAAACAAAAACGGAGCTATGTAGCAGAATGATTGTCAAGGTGTATATTCAACTTACAGAGGTAAACAGATGTGTGAATGTATGAGTTGGGAAACACTTTCTTTCGAGAATCTGGAAAGAGATATTTGCAGCCATATACAGGCTCATAAGAATTAGCTTTAATATCGCGTCTAAAGCACAGGAGAAACGTCTCTTTCAAACTGCTCTACTGTGTGTTCATTGACCTTAGGAAGTTGCATCTATGTTTCGTTTCAGCGAGTTAGATACACGTTTGTTCTAAAAGCTGTGTTTGGATATTCGTGTGTGAACGGGAGTATAGGGTGTAATGAGAAATATCTGGCTGTAAAACAAAAACGGAGCTATGTAGCAGAATGATTGTCAAGGTGCATATTCTATTTACAGAGTTAAACAGTCGTGTGAATGTAGCAGTTCAGAAACCCTTTCTTTGGAGAA
>NW_022442851.1:2206-4148 GCF_009761245.1 Sapajus apella
TCTAAAGCACAGGAGAAACGTCTCTTTCAAACTGCTCTACTGTGTGTTCATTGACCTTAGGAAGTTGCATCTATGTTTCGTTTCAGCGAGTTAGAAACACGTTTGTTCTAAAAGCTGCGTTTGGATATTCGTGTGTGAATGGGAGTATAGGGTGTAATGAGAAATATCTGGCTGTAAAACAAAAACGGAGCTATGTAGCAGAATGATTGTCAAGGTGCATATTCTATTTACAGAGTTAAACAGTCGTGTGAATGTAGCTGTTCAGAAACCCTTTCTTTCGAGAATCTGGAAAGAGATATTTCCAGCCATATACAGGCTCATAGGAATTAGCGGTAGGATCGCGCCGAAACAATGGGAGAAACGTCTCTTTCAGCCTGCTCTGCTATGTGTTCATTGACCTTAGGAAGTTGCATCTATGTTTAGATTCAACGATTTGGAAACACGTTTTTTCTAAAAGCTGTGATTGGATATTCCTGAGTGAATGGGAGTATAGTGTGTAATGAGAAATATGTGGCTGTAAAACAAAAACTGAGGTTTTTAGCAGAATCATTGTCAAGGTGTATATTCAACTTACAGAGGTAAACAGATGTGTGAATGTAGCAGTTCAGAAACCGATTTTTGGAGAATCTGGAAAGAGTTATTTCCTGCCATATACATTTTCATAAGAATTAGTGGTAAGACCGCATCTAAACCACAGGAGAAACGTCTCTTTCAAAGTGCTCTGCTATGTGTTCATTCACCGTAGGAAATTGCATCTATGTTTAGATTCAGCGAGTTAGAAACACGTTTCTTCTGAAAGCTGCGTTTGGATATTCCTGAGTGAATGGGAGTATAGGGTGTAATGAGAAATATCTGGCTTTAAAACAAAAACAGATCTGTGTAGCAGAATGATTGTCAAGGTGTATATTCGACTTAGAGAGTTAAACAGATGTGTGAATGTAGCCTACAGAAACACTTTCTTTGGAGAATCTGGAAAGAGATATTTCCAGCCATATACATGCTCATATGCATTAGGTTAAGATCGCATCTAAACCACAGGAGAAACGTCTATTTCAAGCTGTTCTGCTGTGTGTTCGTTAACCTTAGTATGTTGCATATATATTTCGTTTCAGCGAGTTATAAACACGTTTGTTCTAAAAGCTGCGTTTGGATATTCCTGAGTGAATGGGAGTATAGGGTGTAATGAGAAATATCTGGCTGTAAAACAAAAACGGAGCAATGTAGCAGGACTATTGTCAAGGTATATATTCGACTTAGGGAGTTAAACAGATGTGTGATTGTAGCAGTTCAGAAAACCATTCTTTCGAGAATCTGGAAGAAGATATTTCCAGCCATATACATGTTCATAAGAATTAGCGGTAAGATTGCGTCTAAACCACAGCAGGAACGTCTTTCAAACTGATCTGCTATGTGTTCGTTCACCTTAGGAAGTTGCATCTATGTTTAGAGTCAGCGAGTTAGAAACACGTTTCTTCTAAAAGCTTCGTTTGGATATTTGTGAGTGAATGGGAGTATAGGGTGTAATGAGAATTATCTCGCTGTAAAAAAAAAACATAGCTATGTAGCTGGATGAATGTCAAGGTGTGCATTCAATTTACAGAGTTAAACAGATGTGTGAATGTAGCAGTTTTGAAACACTTTGTTTCGAGAATCTGGAAAGATATATATCTAGCCATATCCAGGCTCTTAAGAATTAGCTTTAAGAACGCCTCTAAAGCACAGGAGAAACGTTTCTTTCTAACTGCTCTGCTGTGTGTTCATTGACCTTAGGTAGTTGCATCTATGTTTCCTTTAAGCGAGTTAGAAACACGTTTGTTCTAAAAGCTGCGTTTGTATATTCCTGAGTGAATGGGAATATAGGGTGTAATGAGAAATATCTGTCTCTAAAACTAAAGCGGAGCTATGTAGCAGAATGATTGTTAAGGTGCATATTCTACTTACA
>NW_022442852.1:0-4148 GCF_009761245.1 Sapajus apella
TGGGGTTCACCTGCAGCAGCTGCTGAACAGCAAGGGTTGTTACCAGTTTTCTTCTTCTGCTATCTTTGTCCCAGAAGGATACCCGCCTAGTGTCAATCTGATCTCTCCTTTATGAGGTGGCTCTTTGGATATACAGGGGTCAGGGAGCTGCTTGAGGAGACGGTCTCTTCTTTATAGGAGCTCAAACGGTGAGCTGTGAGCTCTGTTGTTCATTCAGAGCTGCTGGGCAGGTACATTTAGGTCTGCTGCAGCAGAACTCATAAACCGCTTTTTGTTCCAAGGTGCTCTGTCCCAGGGATTTAGGGCTTTATTTATGAGTTTCCATTATGCTGCTGCCTTCTTTTTTTTTTTCTTCAGACCTGCCCTGCCCAGCAAGGAGGCAGCCTAGTCACTGTCGGCCGGTAGAGGCTTTGCTGACCTGCTGTGGGCTCCGCCCAGCTGCCGAGTGAGCTTCCCTGCAGTCCTGTTTATATGGGTGTAGTTAGAACTGCTTTGGCGATGGTGGCCCACCTCTGTTGAGGCAGAGTCTCTCTGCTGTGGCAGGTTGTCTTGGCAATGGCGGGCTTCCTCAGCAATGGCGGGTTGCCTTAGCAACGGCAGGCTGCCTCAGCATTGACCGACTACCTCCGTCCTAGCAGGCAGCCTCGGTAATGGCGGACGCCCCTCCCCCCACAGAGCTGGACCATCCCGGGTTCAGCTGCGCTTGCTGTGAAACTCTCAATCCAGAGTTTCTGGTTGCTGTTCTTTTGTGGGGGTGGGACCAGCTGAGCCTGATCGCCTGGCTCCCTGGCTCTGAGCCTTTTTTAAGTTTGTGTTCCAGTCGCCTGTTGAAGAGGCACCAGGGTCTGTTTGTTTTCCCCTGCGGCCACTCACTGCGCTGGCTTAAACAGTGGCACTGAGGTTTGTGGCACTTTTTTTTTTTTTTTTGCCCTGGAATCTACTGTCCTGGTTCCCTGCTCAGTCCCCTTTTTAAACAGATGAATGGGCGACTTCCCGTGGCTCCAATCGCCAGCCAAAAGGGCACACGGACCGGTGTATTTTGTAAGGAGAACCGCTGCTCCAGGGCACCGACAAAGCAGCCGCCCGGGGCAAAGAAGCGGAGCCGGCCGGCACAGCCACGCTGGCTGAAACAGCCGCGCTGGTGACCTGTGGAGCTTCTCCGCCTGGGAATTTCCTAGTCTGTGGGCAATAAAAATGTGGCGTCCACTCACCCTCTGCGCTTTCACTGGGAGCTGCAATCCTGAGCTGTTCCTAAACGGCCATCTTGGATCCTCCTCGGTATTCTTTATTTGTTGCAAGAAGAACCTTGATATTCAGATGGAGGTGACCTTTCTCTAGCCTCAGGGCATAAAGCATAATTAGTCCAAGATAGTCATAGTAGTTTGCCAGTGATTGGTTTAGACATGTGCATGAGGACCAGTCTTGGCTAATAGGAAGTGAGGGAAGATCCATTGGGTGAATTCTGAGAAAGGCTTTATGTAAGGCTAAAAATAGTTGGAAAAATAAAAAAGGAAAATGTTTCTGTTTTTCTCCAGACAAAAACAACAAAAAAGAATCCTTGAACATGTTTAGTTACCAATTATCTAATCTTGATGCTTTTATTTTAATATATTGGAAACTATGAGCAAAAGAAGCAGCTTGCTGAATCTATTTCAAAATCTATAAATAATTTAAGATTGTGATTATTAAATCACTTAATGCGTAGGGATATTTATAAATTTGCACTTTAAAATTCTCCCCCATGTATAGAATGCATATCGTACTGATGATATATTTTACATCCCTGGACATGAATATCTTACTGATGATATATTTTACATCCCTGGCCTCTGAATATAATATTGTTAAGAATAATGACTAAATTTCATACATATATAGAGTTGAGAACTACATATATGATGGACAAATATGACAAAATTACACTTCTCCCCCACTTTCAAGTGAAGAAAACTTTCTTCATTGACACCAAGCTGCATGTAATAGATTCTAGTAAGAAGTAAAGGAGTTACATTCAGCCATTAAAGGTATTAACAATCGGTTTGCAATGTTTATCATATTAATAACCAGCACTAATAGAACCACAGAAACCAGAAAACAAGGAAGATACATTTTTATGAAATAAGAAAAGGTTGGCCAGCTCACACCTTTAATCCCAGCACTTTGGAAGGCCAAAGCTTGTGGATCACCTGAGGTCAAGAGTTCAAGACTAGCTTGGCCAACAGGAAGAAACCTCATCTCTACTACAAATACAAAAAATTAGGCAGCCACTGTGGTGGATTTAAATAGCTACTAAATCACAGCTATTTAGGAGGCTGAGGCAGGAGAATCACTTGAACTCGAGAGGCAGAGATTGCAGTGAACCAAGATCGCACCATTGCACTTCAGTCTGGGCAACAAGAGTGAAACTCCATCAAAAAAAGAAGAAGAAAGAAAATATTAGCAATTTAATACCAATTTCACAAATTAGCCAAGGGGCTTCCCTAGAAACATACATGATAAGTACAATATAAGCTTTGAAAAAGTATACATGCCAAACTGATATTTCAATTATCTACATTTTTACATCAAGCTAAATTTTATAGTTCCTTCCTGTCATACAAGTGTTTTCTCATGAATAGTAATATTTTTGTTTATAACTAGTATTCAGAATTATTTCAATATTTTGAAACCTTTCATGACTAGATGCTGAAAGTGCCCAGTCAGCTCCCATGGGAATTATATACCAATAGCCAGACTCATTGATGGGCAGAGTAGCAGAACTCATTTGACAGTCATCATTTATTAAGAACCATTTTCACTATTAGACAATTTAGAAAAACTTTATATTATTTGTATATTGCCAATATTACAACCAATATTTAAATTGGTCCATAATAAGAGCTGAGGTGGGAGGATTGCTTGAGAATCAAAAGACAAAATAGTTTCAATGACTATGTAATATGACATTCAAAACATTATGAACGCTGGACGATCCAAGATGGCCATTTAGGAACAGCTCAGGATTGCAGCTCCCAGTGAAAGCGCAGAGGGTGAGTGGACCCCGCGTTTTTATTGCCCACAGACTAGGAAATTCCCTGGAAGAGGTGCTCCACGGTCGCCAGCGCGGCTGTGACGGCCAGCGCTGCTGCTTTGCCCCGCGCGGTTGCTTTGTCGGCGCCCCGGAGCCGCGGTTCTCCGTACAAAATACACCGGTCCGTGTGCCCTTTTAGCTGTCGATTGGAGCCACGGGAAGTCACCCATATGCCGGTTCAAAAAGGGGACTGAGCAGAGAACCAGGACAGTAGATTTCAGGGCAAAAAAAAAAAAACAGTGCCACAAACCTCAGTGCCGCTGTTTAAGCCAGCGCAGTAAGTGGCCGCAGGGGAAAACAAACAGAACCCGGCGCCTCTTCAACAGGCGACTGGAACACCAACTTAAAAAAGGCTCTGAGCCAGGGAGCCAGGCGATCAGGCTCGGCTGGTCCCACCCCCATAAAAGAACAGCAACCAGAAACTCTGGATTGAGAGATTCACAGCAAGCGCAGCTGAACCCGGGATGGTCCAGCTCTGTGGGGGAGGGGCGTCCGCCATTACCGAGGCAGCCCGCCGTTGCCAAGGCAACCCGCCACAGCAGAGACTCCGCCCCAACAGAGGCGGGCCACCATCGCCAAAGCAGTTCTAACTACACCCATATAAACAGGACTGCAGGGAAGTTCAGTCGGCAGTGGGGCGGAGCCCACAGCAGCTCAGCAAAGCTGCTATAGGCCGACAGTGACTAGGCTGCCTCCTTGCTGCGCTGGGCAGGTCTGAAGGAAAAAAAAAAAAAAGAAGGCGGCAGCATAACGGAAACTCATAAATAAAGCCCTAAATCCCTGGGACAGAGCACCTGGGAACAAAAAGCAGTTTATGAGTTCTGCTACAGCAGACCTAAACGTACCTGCCCAGCAGCTCTGAATGAACAACAACAGAGCTCACAGCTCACCATTTGAGCTCCTATAAAGAAGAGGCCGTCTCCTCAAGCAGCTCCCTGACCCCTATATATCCAAAAAGACACCTCATAAAAGAGAGATCAGATTGACACTAGGCGGGTATCCTTCTGGGACAAAGATAGCAGAAGAAGAATACTGGTAACAACCCTTGCTGTTCAGCAGCTGCTGCAGGTGAACCCCA
>NW_022442853.1:0-4148 GCF_009761245.1 Sapajus apella
TATTTGGACAAGAAAAAGGAATGCATTTGCATGCAGCTATATCGGCAAGCCCAAAGAGACATTCAAATCACTCTGAGACAAACCAAGCAAATATCACAGAAGCATAGACAAGTCCTCCCGCTGCATGTCTTGGTTGACAGAATACCAGTTACCAGCATGTATAGGCGCACTCACTTGGCACACACGTGAGCCACTGCCGTGTTCTGCTTGCCAAGCCATCCTCACTGAGGACGTGGAGAAGAGCACAGAGATTCTGCCCAACAGTGATGCTGCAGCCCCAGATCCAGATGTTCATGACAGCCATCCTGGGGAGGTTTTCCTGAGTGGCATCCAGAACCATTAGGCACCTTGCCAGTACCTTGATCGTGGGCTTTTGGCCTCCATAGTTGTGAGAAGTAAATTTCTGTTGTTTCAGCCACTCCGTCGATGATATTTTAAATGGCAGCCCTAGCTGACTAATACAGATTGATTCCTTCACCTGTTCTGTGGCTCAGATCCTGGAACAGCCTCCTCCGTTTTGTTCAAGTCACCAAGATCTTGTTCCACAAAACAAACTTCTTGTGGCTCTGAGGACAAGTCTGCCCCACCCTGCCAAGCTCCTGGATGAAGCTCTGTGACCTGGGAGGCTGCTGGACACTCTTTGGGCCTTCGACAGGAGAAGGGAGGGAGGCTGTATCGCGAGCTGCCTCACTGGAACAAACCTGGTGGCTGTAGCAGCCCGTCCCCGCTGGCCTTCTTGCCGTGGGAGGCGCCAGATCGTGCTATTGGAACTTGGAGCCCATCGCCCCAAGAGACCTGGGATCCGATGGGGCCGGGCTCATCGATAGTATTTACTCAGGAAGCTCAGAATGGGTTAACTCAGGAGGAGTTGGCACCACCTACACCGTCAGCACGCAGGACTCCAGAACCAACAGAGGCGCAGAGTCCATCCACGCGGGAGATTCCGGACCTTGCCTTTGGAGGCAGACAGCCTTCCCCAGAGGTGGCAGCACCTGAGCCGCCCGGCAGTCACCTTGTGGGCACCCTGGACTCCGATAAGTGCCCAGAAGTCTTGGGTCCTGGGGAAACGGCCTTGGGACGCCCGCGCGTGGCCATTCCGCGGCCTCGAGACGTGTGCAAGTTGGTGAAGACCACGTAGGCGCCAAGCTTCCCGGCGGGAGCCCCAGGCTCGGGGCGCCTGCGCCTCCTGCGGACGCCTGCGGGGAGGAGGGCGGAGAATCCAAGACGCAAGAGCCCCAAGACGCTGGGGCCCCCCGCCCTGGCTCACTACACTTCGGTTTTCATCAAGGACTTTCTACCGGTCGTGCCGCACCCCTACGAGCCTCCAGACCCGTCCTTCGACACGGTCCCCCGCGACGCTTCACAGCCCAACGGGGTCCTGCGGCGGAGGGCAGAGAACAGCACCGCGAAGCCCTTCAAGCGCAGAGATCCGCCTGCCTGGGGCCCTGGCCTTGGGTCGCCGGCCCGAGGTAACCCCGGGAGTGCGAGCGCGCGGCCCAGGCGGCGAGAACAGGGAGGCAGAGCCCAGCGCCTCGTTCCCGACGGCGAAGGTCGGACGAGTCCCCTAGGCGGCGACCGCTGCTCATCCCAGCGCTCCCCCGTAGGGCCAGCAGGGGCCCCACGCCCCGCCCCAGCTCCCCTCAGGTGCACCCCAGCCCGAGCCCTGGGATGGCACCCAAACCGAAGACAGCACCTAAGGCCCCCGAGCCCGCGGCTCGGGTCCAGGCGCCACTCCCGCGGGAGCACCTGGCGTCAGCTGGCAGGATGGCCCCCGCCCAGCCTCGCGCTGCCTCGGCGCCTCCCACGGACCGGTCCCCGCAAAGCCCCTCCCAGGGAGCGCGCAGGCCGCCCGGGGCCGCGCCCCCAGGGAAGATCTGGGTGGACCCCGAGAGCGGCCGCTACTACTTTGTGGAGGCGCCGCGGCAGCCTCGGCTAAGGGTGCTCTTCGACCCCGAGAGTGGGCAGTACGTGGAGGTGCTGCTGCCGCCTTCATCCCCCGGGCTGCCCCACCGCGTCTACACCCCTCTGGCCCTGGGGCTCGGCGGCCTCTCCCCGCCTGCCTGTGGGCCTATCCCCAGCCTCTCCCTGCCACCGTCCCCGGGCAGCCCCCAGCTCCCGTGGGCCTCTGAGGCAGGGCCCCTGGACGGGACCTACTACCTGCCGGTGAGCGGGACCCCCAGCCCCGCTCGTCCTCTGCTCCTCTGTGCGCCGCCCTCCAGCTCGGCTCCTACTCAGCCCGGCAAGGCTCCTTGTTCCCGCTGTGAGGCCCCAGCCGGATACCCATGGAGTTGGAACCCTTGGATGGCCTGGGAGGTTCTGGAATTCAAGCCCTACCCTCCTCTCCTTCCGTCACCTGTCACCTCCGTCTTTAACCCATCCCAGCCGGTCGTCGGACCGGAAGTGATCTTCAGAGAATGAATCTGAGCCCCGAGGCTAGTGGAGCTGGAGCTCACCCAGGAAGCGGTTGCCTACTTCCTTCCCCAACAAAAGTATGTATCCCTTTCCCAGGCATTCCCAGGGTGTGGTGTGGTTTGCTGTGTGGGTGTGGGTGTGTATATGTGTATGTGCAGGCAAGCAAACAGGGAAAGTGAGGCATCCCTGGCGCTTGTCCCCAGGAGCCAATCAGAGGAGGTGCTGGGGCTGCCCCGGGGCAGCAGGAACTGGAGCAGCAGGAGACAGGGAAGGGAACTGTCTGGCCTCCCTGGTGGCGGGCCCAGCTGAGGTGGGGCCGGCCAGTGCCCCTGGTGAGGCAGTGGTAAGGGCTCTGGCTGTCAAATCTGCTCTTAGGAAGAGGAGCTGAGCTTTGGCCCTGGAGGCTACCCGGGGGAAAGTGGCCAGTGCAGCCCCTGGGCCAGGCTGGCTCTGACAAAGGGAGCTAAGGCGGGGGCAATAGGTGGAGGTGAAGCAAGGAAGTAATACAGGGAGGGCCTGGGGGAGGGGTGAGCCTGGAACTTGGGGTGGGAAGATGGGGAGCCTGGCCCTCAGAGCTGAGCAGACTTGTTTTTGGGCTGGGGTGGGGCTTCAGCCCCCCACCCCCACATCGGGAGTAGGTGAAATGGTCATCGGAAGGTCTGAGAAGTTGGAGGGTGGTTGGGCTCTTGTCCCACAGGAGCGTCTTGACCCTTTGTGTGGCTGAAAGGCGGGTTAGGGCTGGCAGTAGAAGTGATACCCCTGGTGGAGTAGCCAGAGGGACCTGAAGCTCTTGGCAGTTTCCCTCCCCCAGTAACAGATGTGGCAACAATGCCCAGAGAGGGGGCTGGCCCTACAGACCAGTCACAGCAAGGGACAGGGCCCAGAGCCTGCCCTTCAGTTGCCCTGAATTCCAGGAGCCTCTGAAGGAGATGAAGGGGTCTGCATGAGGTGGGAGGTGGTCTGTGTGGGGTCTGTGTGTAGTTGTGAACCGGAAATGGCTGGCCCTTGCCAGCCTGGTGTGCGATGTGATGAGTTTGGGAAGGGCAGTTTCCATTAGAAGCAGTGGCAGGGATGGGGATGGATGCCTTTGTTGTTCCAGGCCTGTTGGGGGGGCCATGTCCCTCGCAGTCCCTGCCTTCTGCCCTGGACTGGAAGCTGACTAGGAGAACTATGAATCAGAACAACCTGGCCATTTTCTGGCTGAGACGCCAGCCCTGATGGCATGGAGGGCCCTGGGGGCCACCCCAGGTGACTTACCTCACTGTGGTGTGTAATAAATCACTGACCATGGAGCCGTGATGACCAAAATAACTGGTGTGAGGTGCCTGATTTCCTGCCACTGCCTCTCAACACCCTCCACAGTGCCCTTCCATGCCTGGGTATGGCCTGGGTGAAGGGGACCTCAGGGCTAGGGAAGGAGGCCATGTGTGTCTTTGAAACATTGCAGCATCCCTGTCTCCCTGAATTTGCCTCCCAGAAGGCTCACAGCCACACCTCATTCCTTCTGGTGGTTGAGTGCCAGGGGGCTCTGGGGTCAATCAGGCTTGGGTTTCTCAGCAGGGCCCCTCTCGCTATGTGGCACAGATGCCACCTCTAGGCAGTAGAGGTGGGCACATGAGAATTTCAAGGTCAAAGTTTAAGGGGTAAGTTTAGCTCAGAGATCTTTCTCTCCTTTACATTGGCTTCCTTTTTTTTTTTTTTCAGACAGGGTTTTATCATATTGCCCAGGCTGGTTT